>NC_090654.1:231440115-231610115 GCF_040937935.1 Hyperolius riggenbachi | reverse complement strand
AAGTGATGGAAAAGATGTTTCAAGGGGTCTAACACCTGGAGGGGGGCATGGCGGAGTGGGATACATGCCAAAAGTCCCGGTGAAAAATCTGGATGTGACGCAAAGCAGCGTTTTAAGGGCAGAAATCACATTGAATGCTAAATTGCAGGCCTAACGTGCTTTCAAACATCTTGCATGTGTATACATCAAACAGGGAGTGTAATTAGAGTACTGCTTCACACTGACACACCAAACTCACTGTGTAACGCACCGCAAACAGCGGTTTGTGTAGTGACGGCCATGCTGGACTACTGCGCAACATGGCGTGATTGCTCTTCCTCACTCAGTGATGTCAGGTAATGTGTGACTTCCTTCTCAACTTTCCATGGCATTGTTAAAAAGCTTACGTTTTGTTTTTAATTTACATTTTCTACTTGCTGTGTACTTGTTCAGTACCGCTACAATGAGAATCCTGTGGAGGCGGGCAAGTCTGCCATTGTGACCCCGGGGAATGAGAGGTTTGAATCCGGTGTGGAGCCTGAGCAACGGCTACCACTACACATCCAAGGAGGGCAGCAGGCAGGCATGCACGCCCACCCGCCCCGAGGTAGTGACCAAAAATAACAATACAGGAGGAGGACTTTCGAGGCCCTGCTGTGTATTTGAAATGAATTAACTTTAAATCCTTTAACGAGAACCAGTTATGGCGGGCAAAGATGACACCACATTCCTTTCACAAGAATCATATGGAGGCGGGCAAGTCTGTCATTTGTGACCCCGGGTAATGGCCAGGGAATGAGGGATGGAATCCGGTGTGGAGCCTGAGAAACGGCTACCACCACACATCCAAGGAGGGCAGCAGGTAGGCATGCACGCCCGCCCCGAGGTAGTGATCAAAAATAACAATACAGGAGGCGGACTTTCGAGGCCCTGCTGTGTATTTGAAATGAATTAACTTTAAATCCTTTAACGGGAATCCGTTATGGAGGGCAGGTCTGCCATTGTTACCGCGGGGAATGAAGGTTGGATTGCGGCCCGAAGTGGGAGCCTGCTGAGACCCATGCTGTAGCTGCCCTGACCGTGCTTTGCAGACCAGGCATCTGTGGTCAGATGGACCCTTGAGCCAGCGGAAGACAAACCAAGTCGAAAGCATTTGCCAAGAATGTTTTATGGAGGGCAAGTTTTTTTGCCCTTTTTTTAAATTTTTTGAAAATGATAGATGGTTGTATTTTTAAATTGTTTGAAAGTTTAGATGGTTGTATTTTTAAATTGTTTAAAAGTGTATCCATTCTTCCTCCCCCCCAGCCACGAACAATACCATGGGAACGTGGAGCAGCAGAAGCCCCCTGTGACGGCTGCCACGGTTGTTCTCCGCTGCTTGTCTTTTGAGGGGTGCTTCTTTTCCTCAGGTGTTCTTGCCATAGCTGTTTGTGCCTTCTCTCCAGGTGCCTTTGTAAAGCACTTGTCCCTACGTGAGAGTTGGCCTTTCCACGGCTCAATTTTTGCTGGCAGAGACAACAGATGGCTTTGCTCCGATCTGAGACACACACGTGAAAAAATTTCCAAACCACTGAGGCCCCCTGGGGTGATGGCGCTACGGTGGCATCAGCAGCAGCTGACGTTGAAGGGCATGTGTGCTCCCTGGCCATAGCTGGCGATACATGGCACCGGACACTGCCCCCAGCTGTTTCTGAGGACGAGCTCCCTCTGCTTCTATCATGGAGTCGTCTCCTCCTACTCCTCTCTGACTCCTCCTCTGAACTGTCCCCCTGGTCATCTCCTCTACCGGGAACATATGTGGTATCCGTATAATCGTCATCATAATCCTCCTGGCCAGCTGCGCTTTCCTCAGACACCTCCTCAAGTGCACCAACTTCAGGTGGTCCACCATCATCCCCATCCACACACGTTACGTCCATACTATCGCCACCTAACTCAGACGTATGAGGTGGTGTTGTTGCAGTAGTGGCTGGGAATCAGTGATTTCACCACCACCACCAAATAACTCCTGCGAAGTGTCAAATGCAGCGGATGTGGTGCTTGTTGTAGCGCTGGTGGCTGCGGGAGATGAGGTGTTCTGTGTTAAATACTCAATCACCTCCTCACGATTTTGGGAAGTGATGGCACGTGCCTTCTTCTGAGCACTGTATTTTGGGGCAGGTCCGCATGAAATCACAGCAACACCACCTCGCACAGCCACAGACCTGCCGGTGCCTGGTGGCCTTCCTCTGGGTCTGCCTCTACCTCTTCCTCTACCTGGTTTGTCCATTTTGTCCATCTCGGGGGTATGCTAGCTATATGCAGTGAGGTGGGTTCTCACTCAACACAACAGGTAGTTAGATGCAGTGAGCTGGGTTCACTCAACAGTAAAGGTACTTAAGATGCAGTGAGGTGGGTTCTCACTCAACACAACAGGTAGTTAGATGCAGTGAGGTGGCCAGGTGGGTTCACACTCAACACAACAGGTAGTTAGATGCAGTGAGCTGGATTCACTCAACACCACGCTAGGTATATGCAGTGATGATGTGGGTTAAGTAAACACAACAGGTACTGTGTAGTTAGATGCAGTGAGCTGGGTTCACTGAACAGTATACAGTAAAGGTACTTAAGATGCAGTGAGGTGGGTTCTCACTCAACACAACAGGTAGTTAGACTTAGATGCAGTGAGCTGGGTTCACTCAACACAAAGCTCGGTATATGCAGTGATGAGGTGGGTTAAGTAAACACAACAGGTACTGGGGTATATGCAGTACTGGGTAGTACAATGTGCAGCTCCCTGTCACACACACAGGCAGTCAGTCACTGAATGTGCTGGGCTGCTGACAGTGGCACACACACTATCAATTAGCAAGGCTGTGCATGCAACAAAAGTGTCAGAAAAAAAAAATGTACAGGTTGAGCTCTGAAAAGAGCTGTTGCTGGGTGCTTTAAAAGCAATATTAATCAGTCAGGAACAAGCAAAGCAGCCTAGAACCTAACTAATCTGTCCCTAAGAGAAAAAGTCTGCAGCAGCTGTCCCTTTCCTCTCTCTAGCAGGCACACGAGTGACTGTAATGGCCGCCGGAGGCTGCCTTATATAAGGGGGGGTGGGGCTCCAGGGCTTACTGTAGCCTGAATGGCTACAATGTGCCTGCTGACTGTGATGCAGAGGGTCAAAGTTGACCCTCATAGTGCATTATGGGGCGAATCGAACTTCCGGAAAAGTTCGCCTGGCGCAGGCGAACGCGAACCCCCAATGTTCGCCTGGAACCGTTCGCCGGCGAACCGTTCGGTACACCTCTAGCAGTTACCAGGCAGCAGTGAGCAATTACCATGCAGCAACAAGCAGTTGTGAGAGTTTGGGAGTCATTTCACTGCTTACCAACAGTCAGTGGAAAAGAGGCCAAAGTGTGCAACTACTTAGTAGGGAAAATCATTAAGATACAAATAAATGTATCCTTGCATTCAAATTGGTCCAATTTAAAAGCTACATATAAAATGTACACAAAAACTGAATGCAAGAGAAGTTTGCATCTTATTCATCAACCCTATTCCTTAGGATTTTCAGCTGTAGAGGCTTCTTTTCAGAGGCAGAACATTTTAGCACTATCATTACTTTGATCATAGGACCAAAAGTATCGGTGTTATGCTGGGAATACTCCAGGAGTTTTTTTGGCTGATGGTTAGATAGATAATTTCCGGAAGGTCCGGCCTGATGTCAATCCTTTTTCTGATTGATTCTCTAATAGAAGTGAATGGAAAAACAATCAGAAAATCGATCGGCCAGTAATTCTGCCAAAACTCGTGTATTCCCAGCATTAATCTTCATGCTTAGCAGGTGCAGACGCTGCACTGGCTTGCATAGCAACATATTACTGAACAGACTGCAAGGAGGCAGGTGCGGACTGAATCTGCAGGAAGCTTGCACTGATACAAGGTGTCCTGTGGCATGCAGTGATTTTAAACAAAAGATCAATTATAAAGGTAATACATTTTATATTTTGCTGAGACTCTAGACTTAGTCAATTCATGACACTAACGTAAACCCCAAAACATTAGTATTGCTTATTTGCTAAATGCCCATTTGCAAAGTATGGACACTTACACACAACCAAAAGATGCACCGGACTCGAAGACATTTTTGACAGGGTACGGGTTTAAAGGGAACCTGAAGTGAAAGGTATATAGAGGCTGTTATACCAGTTGCCTGGCTGTCTTGCTGATCCTCTGCCTCTGGATCATTAGTGGCAAATCAGCGCCGGTAGACTTGGGCGCAGGATACAGCTGTTATACGGCTGATCCTGCTTCTGCACAAGTCCGGACCGTTTTAATTACTATTCCCCCTCCAGGCCGCCATGGATAGTGGGGGAATGAAATAATTCGGCTTCCAGCGATTGCTGGAGGCCGAATTATTGTGTTTTTTAAGCAACCTCGGCTCCGTCTTCTGACTCAGTCTTACTCACTGAGCGCTGCAATAGGAGTGATTCCTATTGTAGTCTATGGAGGCGTCGGCTGCCCCCAAATCTAGCAGCGCTGAAAAGCACTGCTCCGTGTGTATGAGGATCTGCAGTTCTCATAGGCTATGAATGCAATTTCCAGGAACGGATCTTTGGCAGGAACAGATCTTTTGCAGATACTGAGCTTTTGTGTCTGTACAGCATCTGTGTGTGCAGCATCTTGCAAAGATTTGTTTTCTGATGGGGAGTTCAGCTCCATAGAAAAAACTGAAGGTATGGCTCTCATACTACATGAAGGGTGGCAAGATTGGTTAAACCCAGCAGCCTCCTTCTTTAACCCGTCCCACGGTGCATCCCACGCTGCATTCCAAGTTGTGGTCACATGACTAAAAAACACTTCCTCCTTCCGGGTTGTAGGAGGAAGTGTAGTAGTCACGTGACGCGAAGGCTGCAGGTCTTACCAGATTACAACATTCAGATTTGCAGGAAAACAGGGACGGTTTCTATTAGCTCCCTGCTCCTGTCAGTCACAGCTGCCTCCTGTCAGTCGGTAATTGACCTTACTGCTCAGTATTTTCAGGTTTTCATGCGGTAACAGCCTTTATGAATTGACATTTTCCTTCGGGCCTGTACTTACCTGAGCGGGAATGGCGCAATTCCCGCTCACGGCAAACCGCTAGCGGTTTAGCAAAAAACGCTACACAATATAGCGAGTGGCAGTGTTCTCATGGTTAGCGATAACCGCAACCGCGCTGCATGCAGCGGTTTGCCGGCGATGAGCGTTCTGTGATTAGCGATCATGATTAGCGTGCAAAGCACGCTAATCGCGATCGCTCCAAAACCGCCGCAGTGTCCAGTGATTTTTCCGCGCTAATCGCGGGAAAATCACTCCCCAATTGTAAGTGTGAACGGGCCCTTCGGGATCGGCAAAGTCAACAGTTTTCTGCATTACCGAATGCGGTAATGCTTTATGAATCAAGGCCAAAGAGTAGACCAGCTTATGCCTGTCGGGAAGTTATATCTGTCAGGGAAAATTTACCACTATTGTAATGGAGTATTTCATGTTACATGGGTTACAGCACAAATGGTAAACTTTTCAACCATAAAAAAAAAAAAAAAAAAAAAAGTTTTGCAGTACAGTTTCATTCAGAAAACTACCACATGAATTGGTATTTACTGACAACCTTACCGAATGGTTTTAGACCTATTTTTACCGAACGCCGACAGCATTTATACATTTAATTTATTTATTTTTTATTTAAAAAAAAAAAAAAAAGAAAAAAAAAAAAATTTTGCCAAAAATTAAGTGGTGGTATTTTCCTGAACACTTTGGTTTTACAGGAAGGCCTTAATAGTTCACATCTAAAAATCGCAAAACACTAGCGATTATCGCAGCGTTTTGTCGGAGTGATTTTTCCACGATTAACAAAAAAATAAAAAATTAGCACTAGGGTTTTGGAAGCGATCGCGATTAATGGTTCTATACATGCTAATCGCGATCGCTCAGGAATCACCGGAAAAACGCTGCATGTAACGAGTTTGCGGTTAACGCTAACCGCAAAACGCGATCACGGCAGTAAGAACACTGCCATAGGATTAAATGGCTAGCGGTTTATAAAAAAAAAAAAAAAAAAACGCTAGCGGCTTGTGTTGAGTGGGAATCACACGATTCCCGCTCAAGTGTGAACGAGCCCTTAGGGAATTGAGGTCAAGATATTATTGGGCTCACTTCATTGTAAAATTGCAGAATTTGATTGAGTTACCTCCCAGAAGTCTTCCAGTCACATCCAGAGTACACTGATCGGTGACACCACACTGTGACAAAACCACATCATCCTCCAGTGTCACCCCAGCATAAGATAGTACTAAACCATCCAGGAGGTCTTCAAGCTGAGCTACCCGGGTCTGCAGAAACAAAGGAAATATTACATCATCACTACATGATTTTGTTTTCCATTAGCCATTCTGAGAGAGCTACAGAACCGTCGTTTGGACGTCAAATCGGGTGTGTACAGACTGGACGCCAGCTGATAAGACTGGACGCCAGCTGATAAGACTGGACGCCAGCTGATAAGACTGGACTCCAGCAATCTGCCAAGTGGATCGCTCAACGACAGAATGTACACACGCCTAATTTGACGTCCAAACGATGGGTCGTTTGGGAAAATCCGACATGTGTACGAGCCTTAAGGGATCAATATGTAGGACATACCCCAGGGGGCATTTCTGGTGGGTTCATGGAATATTTCACATAGTAAAATAAGAAAATGTTGGCTTTTGAAAAATAGCAAATCCTATATAGGTATATAGCTAATTAAAAGCAAATTGAATGCTTGTAAATTAATTCTAAACAAATGTATATGTGGCAGTTGGTAGAAGATACTTGAACCTGTTTTACTTGTGCCAGAGAGACAGTTGGGGGGGTGAGAAAATACAGCAAGCTGAGTGAAAGTGGCTCATGATCTACATACATAGTCCTGAATTACTTTCAATTACTGAGGGCAGAGGGTATACAATATTTAAACAAGGTGCTGTTCAATGGTAGGATAGCCTTGTTTGAGAATACTGTATATACAGGGAGTGCAGAATTAGGCAAGTTTTATTTTTGAGGAATAATTTTATTATTGAACAACCATGTTCTCAATGAACCCAAAAAACTAATTAATATCAAAGCTGAATATTTTTGAAAGTAGTTTTTAGTTTGTTTTTAGTTTTAGCTATTTTAGGGGGATCTCTGTGCGTGCAGGTGACCATTACTGTGCATAATTATTAGGCAACTTAACAACAAACAAATATATACCCATTTCAATTATTTATTTTTACCAGTGAAACCAATATAACATCTAAACATTCACAAATATACATTTCTGACATTCAAAAACAAAACAAAAACAAACCAGTGACCAATATAGCCACCTTTCTTTGCAAGGACACTCAAAAGCCTGCCATCCATGGATTCTGTCTGTGTTTTGATCTGTTCACCATCAACATTGCGTGCAGCAGCAACCATAGCCTCCCAGACACTGGTCAGAGAGGTGTACTGTTTTCCCTCCTTGTAAATCTCAAATTTTATGATGGACCAGAGGTTCTCAATGGGGTTCAGATCAGGTGAACAAGGAGGCCATGTCAATAGTTTTTCTTCATTTATACCCTTTTTTGCCAGCCACGCTGTGGAGTACTTGGACGCGTGTGATGGGAGCATTGTCCTGCATGAAACCAGGAGTTCGCTTACCTGGTAACGACATTTTAAGTAACACTCCAGGACAGGTACACATTGAGACTTGGCTCCTCCCAGGAACAGGAAATATCCGTCAGCCTCTCTATAAATTAAAGATGGACCAAGGGTCAGGCAGTATAATATAAAGGAACAGGAACAATATACTAAACATAACCCTAATATATTACATTTTCATACACATAACATGTATATCATGCAATATTTGATACCCCCACCTGTCCTGGAGTGTTACTTAAAATGTTGTTACCAGGTGAGCTAACTCCTGGTTTTTCCAGTAACACTCCAGGACAGGTACACATTGAGATGATAAGCAAGAAATCAATCAAACCTCAGGGTGGGCTAACTGCCTTTAAGACAGTTCTTCCGAAGTCCTGATCGGTCTCCGTTAGTCGATCCAGTCGATAGTTCCTCATGAAGGTTCCCAAGTTCTTCCAGGTTGCCGCCTTGCAGATGTTCAACGGTGATGTACCTGCCCTGTAAGCCCACGTAGTAGCGGCTGCCCTGGTGGAATGGGCCTTCAAGTTCACTGGAGGATCTTTACCCATGATTTTATATGACTATGATGCAATCTTTAATCCACTTGGCTATGGTTTTTGTGGATGCCTTTAATCCCTTGGATTTACCTGCATAAATAATGACTCTGACTTCTTTAACTTTTTCCAGGTAGGCTATTAGATTCTCACGAACATCCAATTTATGTTGTTTAGCTTCCTTTTCTGTTGTTGGATCCATACAGAAAGATGGTAATATCTCCTGTGTTCTATGGAACATGTCTCCAACTTTTGGAAGGAACTCTGGACTAGTTCGAAGTACCACACAATCATTGAAGAATGAACAGTATGGTTCTTTGTGTGAAAGAGCCTGAAGTTCACTTATGCGCCTAGCAGACGGGATTGCTACTAGAAACACAGTTTTAATAGTACACATTCTAAGGGAATCTTCATCAAATTCGTTAGATGTCAATGCCTGCAGAACCAAGGATAGATCCCATTTTGGAAATTGTTACCGGTCTATTTCTCTCAATTGATCTTACAAATCTTATGAGAGGGTCTAGTGCTAGTTTTTTGTCTAAATAAACTGATAGGGCCAATATCTGGACTTTAATTGTGCTTAAAGAGAATCTGTATTGTTAAAATCGCACAAAAGTAAACATACCAGTGTGTTAGGGGACATCTCCTATTCCCCTCTGTCACAATTTCACCGCTCCCCGCCGCATTAAAAGTGGTTAAAAACAGTTTTAAAAAGTTTGTTTATAAACAAACAAAATGGCCACCAAAACAGGAAGTAGGTTGAGGTACAGTATGTCCACACATAGAAAATACATGCATACACAAGCAGGCTGTATACACCCTTCCTTTTGAATCTCAAGAGATCATTGTGTGTTTCTTTCCCCCTGTTCTCATGCACTGAAGTTTCAGGCTGCTTGTTTCTTCCTGCAAACAGCTTTGCCCTTGTCTGCAATTCCTCAGTATGTAAAAGCCCAGCCAGCTCAGAGGACGATTTATCCAGCTTGTAAAAGAGAAGAGAGAAGAGAGAAGCTGCACTAATCTAAATAATACACAGGCAGTGTGCATAGAGGGGCTTGGAAGGGGGAGTTCATAGCAGAACCACAACACTGAAGAACTTGGCAGCCTTCCAGACACAGGCCGACAAGTCTGACAGGGGAAAGATACATTAATTTATTACAGAGACTGTGATAGTAGAAAGAGCTGCAGTAAGCCAGAACACAAAATAGCTTTAGGAACTTGTAGGATGATAAAAAACAGGATGCAATTTTTGTTACGGAGTCTCTTTAAAGGGACTCCGAGCAGTGCAGAAACTATGGAAAGATGCACATAATTTTAAAGCTCTCTTTCTCCTCTTTCCAATGATATATAAACCGCCACCCTACGCCTTTTAGTTTTCGCTATTTTCGCGATTGAAATTGCCGCGGCCGCGATTTCGATCGCGAAAATAGAGAAAACTAAAAGGCGTAGGGCAACGATGTAGGTGTTGTCAGAAAGAGGAGAAAGAGAGCTTTAAAATGATATCCATCAAGCCATAGTTATATTGTATTACACAGGGCGACTTTTTGTCAAAGTCAGCAGCTGCATTCAGCAGAATGGAGCTGCTGACACTGGGGAAAGTGTCGTCCTGTGTAATACAAGATAACTATGGCTTGATGGATATCATTTTAAAGCTCTCTTTCTCCTCTTTCTGACGACACCTAAATTGTTGCCCTACACCTTTTAGTTTTCTCTAATTTCGCGGTCGCGGCAATTTCAATCGCGAAAATAGCGAAAACTAAAAGATGTAGGGTGGTGTTTTATATATCATTGGAAAGAGGAGAAAGAGAGCTTTAAAATGATGTGCATCTTTCCATAGTTTCTGCACTGCTCGGAGTCCCTTTAAGGCTAACCCTTTCTCAACTCCCTCCTGCAGAAATTCTAAAATTGTTGCCATTTCTGTCGATTGGAAGTTTGAATTTTCTAACCATAAAATAAAAGTTTTCCAGTATTTCTGGTAAAAAAGTCGAGTATTCCCTTTCCTACTCTTTAATAAGGTATTTACTACTCTGGTTGACAATCCCTTACTTTCAAGGACTGCCCTTTCAGAAACCACGCTGTAAGTTTCCATTTTCCCAGGTTTAATACAGCTTGGTCCTGCACCTGCATCATATCCTCTGATACCGGTATTTCCCATGGCTGTGTTGAAAGCTTTAATAGGAGAAGTGGATACCAAGCCCTCCTGGGCCAGTTTGGGGAAATCAGGATCATTTGACATTGTGATTTCATCAACTTCTAAAGAACTATGGGAATCAGATTTAGTGGCGGGAAAGCATACACTATTCTGATTCCAGTTCTGAGCCATGGCGTCTATTGCCATCGGTTTGTCCATCACATTGAGGGAATAGAATTGTTTGCATTTCCGGTTTGCTCTGTTTTCAAATAAATCTACTTGTGGTTGTCCCCATTTGTTCACTATCCTTTCGAATAATTTCTGGTTGAGTGACCACTCTGTTTGTAGTCTGCACCCTGCTTAGCTGATCTGCTAGAACATTTAACTCCCTTTTTAAGGGAAGGTTCAGGGAGGGTGGTTAAAAAATAAAAATCAATTTCCACTTACCTGGGGCTTCCTCCAGCCCGTGGCAGGCAGGAGGTGCCCTCGCCGCCGCTCCGCAGGCTCCCGGTGGTCTCCGGTGGCCGACCCGACTAGTTCTGCGCCTGCGCAGTACAGCCCGGCGGACGTCCGATGACGTCAGCGCACCGGCGTGGGACGCAGAAGTGCCGGGCATTGGAGCGCAGAAGAGCCCGACCTGGCAGCCGGCCTGGCCAGGTCGGCCACCGGAGACCACCTGAAGCCTGCGGAGCGGCGGCGAGGGCACCTCCTGCCTGCCACGGGTTGAAGGAAGCCCCAGGTAAGTGGAAATTGATTTTTATTTTTTAGCCACCCTCCCTGAACCTTCCCTTTAAGTGTACTGCTGTTAATGATAGGAACTAGTTTTCTGCTATCTCTAGAATTTCCAGCGTCAGGAACAACAATATTCTGGACCTGGTTCCCCCCTGGCGATTTATATATGAAACAACTGTCGCGTTGTCTGATTGAATTTGTACATGACAAGTTCTCAGAAGATGTATTGTGCTGATTATTGCCATCTTCACCGCCATCAGCTCTCTGAAATTCGATGATTGTTCTACCATTGACTGATTCCATAGGCCCTGTACTTGAAATTTGTCAACATGAGCTCCCCAGCCTGACTGGCTTGCGTCTGTTAAGATTTTTTGTATAGGTAAGGACCACAGTCTGCCTTGTGTGAGGTGTTGCGACATCTGCCACCAAATTAGACTGTCCTTTATTTGTAGATCTACTGTTACCATGTTGTCTAGTGTTTTCTGCTGTTTGTCCCAATTGGATAGCATCCATGACTGCAGAATTCTTGTGTTTTTGCGCCCACTGAATTGCTGGTGCTACTGAAGACAAAAGGCCTAGAAGCTGCATAATCTGTCTGATCATTACTGTCTGACAGGTAATGAACTTCTCCACTTCGGATAATATCTTTTGTACTTTCTCGTGTGGAAGGAAAATTTTCTGTTGGACTGAATTTATTATAAATCCCAGGAACAGAATTTTCTGTGTTGCAGTGAGTTGTGACTTGTCTTTGCTTACAATCCAGCCCGACTTCTGTAGCTGATTCAGTACAGTCTGTGTTCCTCTAGATCTGCTAGCGTTCTTGCCACTATTAACAGATCGTCTAAATAAGGAATGATGATAATACTTTGTCTGTGTATAGCCGCAATCAGCTCTCCCATGACCTTTGTAAAAATTCTTGGGGCTGATGTTATGCCAAATGGGAGGCAGCGGAACTGTAGGTGCTGAACCCCTTTTTCCATTTGTATTGCAAACCTTAGGAATTTTTGTGACTCCAGTTCTATTGGTATATGCCAATAGGCGTCCTGTAAATCCACACTTGCCATGAAGCCATGTGGTATCCGTAGATTTCTTATCAAGTAAATTGATTCCATACGGAATTTTTCGTATTTTATGTATGGATTTATGGGTTTTAAATTCAGAATTATCCTATATTTCCCGGAAGGCTTCTGAACTAGAAAATTTTTTGAGTAGAAGCCTTCGCCTCTTTGCGTTACCGGAACTACTGATACCACATGCCTGTCTAGCATATCTGATATGATTTCCTTCAATGCTTCCTGATGTTGAGGCAAGCTCAGTTGTTTGGTTACCACAAACTTTCTTGGAGGTCTTGATCGAAAGGCAATGAGATAACCTCTTTTTATAAGATCTAAAATGAAAGGGCTTCTTGTTATAGTTTTCCAATGTGGGAGGAAATAGCCCTATCTTCCCCCCACTTTCAACCTGTCATTGCTTACTTTGTGTGATGGGGGTTTTGAAACCTGGCCCTGTTTTTTTCTGATCTTTATTAAAGGACCAGGTTCGTCTTTTATTTTGATTTTCGGGCCTGTCTGTCTGTCTGTTTTGACGAAAAAACCTCTTCCCTGTTTTGAATTGTCTCTTTTTAGGGAAGGATTTTTTTTTCATTGGCAGTTCTTTCCAGAACTTCATCCAATTCCGGCACAAAAAGAGTGTCTCCTACCACTGGGATAGAGCAGAATCTGTTCTTTGAAGCCATGCTCCCATGCCAGGTCTTTATCCATAGATTACGTCTGGCAACGTTAGAGATACCTGCTGCCTTAGCCGTTAGCCTAATTGACTCTGAAGCTGCGTCAATAATGTAGGCTACGGCTTTATGCATCACAGTCATTGAATTAATAAGCTGATCTTTTGGTGTCCCTTTATTAATATTATCCTCCAACTGCTGCATCCATAATGCGAGCATTCTCGCTACACACGTTGTTGCCGCAGAAGGTCTGAAGTTTGCGCAAATGGCAGGCCACAATCGTTTTAGGAGCATATTCTATCTTCTTATCAGATTGATCCTTTAAGTGACCCAGATCCTCGAATGCTAGCTCATCGTCTTTGTTAACTTGCGAGAAAGCAGAGTCTAATTTGGGGCTCCTGTCCCACATTTTACAATCCTCCTCTGAGAACGGGAATCGTCTCTTAAATCCTCTAGACATGAATAATTTTTTATCTGGGTTTTTCCACTGGTTTGAAATTAGATTTTTAGTTGATTGATGTACTGGAAAGTGTAATTCTTGTGGACTTTCCATGCCTTCATACAATTTATCATGCATTGATATTGTCTCAGTAATTGTTTTATTCAAATTCAAATCTTCATATATGGCCGTTAACAACATTTCAGTTTCTGCCACAGGAAATTTAAACTTTGATGGTTTATTTTCCATTTCCTGTGCTTCCATAGAACTTGCAGAAACATAGTCATTATCGCTAGCTTCCTCTTCATCTGAAACAATAACAGGCTTATTAGTCTTGCTAGTAGATTTCTTGGGGATAATTACTTCAGACACTTTAGGCTGAGTGGTTTGATCAGCCTGTATTTCAGCTGTTACGTCGGTTTTAGCAGGTACCGACGTAGCCTTAAACTCCTTTAATGTATCTTTTAAATCCTACCTCAGAGCCTGAATATCTGAGACGCTGATTCCTGTTTCATGACTTTGTAAGTACAATCCTTGCAAAGCAATTCAGTTGATGCAGGATTTACTTTTGTATTGCACACAGGGCACCGTTTAGAGGGCTTTGCAGGGTCAGGTACATTTGATGTAGTGCCCTGCAACAACAGAAAAGAAAAAAACCTAACTTGTCTCTAAAAAGTGCCATCTGTTTCTATATATTATTGCCATATACTTTATGCATTTAATAGACCAATGCTATCTTAGCAATAAACTAAGTGCTTGTTTTATCATAATCAAGAACACACTTTGCCTGCAATGGATATATTTCAAACAAACTACTAATATCCAACCCCTTTAAATTAATTGTGCACAATTAGAAAACAACTTTATGTTTCAAAAATAAACAAGCTTTCCTTATACACAACATTAAGCTCTATGCAGCCTACACAACATATGTGCTGCTCACGGTTTGCTGCCCCCACAAGGGTCACCACCGCTGCCCGGGTTCTCCACAGAGCAGTCTTACCCGTCCTGGTTCCTGCTCTACCTCAGACATCCTCCACGATGCGCGAGACGCCGTATGCGGAGAACTCCGGGCGGCCGCCCCTCTTCATCCGGCAGACCGGTAGTGACGTCACGCGACCCAAAAGTAATTCCGGAGGTCGCGGCCGGAGACTCCGCCTCCGCTATGTGCATCCTCCGGACGTCCTCTACCGCGCCGCTGCCTCCGCCTGACGAGTCCTCAGGGCAGCCCCTCCTGAAGCGAAGCCTCTCTCCTCCAGGCCGACCAACAGGGCTAAAAATCCACTGGGAGCCAGCGCTCAAAAAAAGCCAATACCCACAGGTACTCCACAGGGAAACGGACCTCCATAGACATCCGGGTCCGTTCTGTGCCAACATATCCCTAGCCACCCAGGCTCTCCGGGACAGCGAGCACACAGAGAGACCTGGTTCCTGGACCAGGAAATATCCAATACTGCCTGACCCTTGGGCCATCTTTAATTTATAGAGAGGCTGACGGATATTTCCTGTTCTTGGGAGGAGCCAAGTCTCAATGTGTACCTGTCCTGGAGTGTTACTGGAAAAAATCATGTTTTTCTTGAAGCATGCAGACTTCTTCCTGTACCACTGCTTGAAGAAGGTGTCTTCCAGAAACTGGCAGTAGGACTGGGAGTTGAGCTTGACTCCATCCTCAACCCGAAAAGGCCCCACAAGCTCATCTTTGATGATACCAGCCCAAACCAGTACTCCACCTCCACCTTGCTGGCATCTGAGTCGGACTGGAGCTCTCTGCCCTTTACCAATCCAGCCACGGGCCCACCCCTCTGGCCCATCAAGACTCACTCTCATTTCACTAGTCCATAAAACCTTAGAAAAATCAGTCTTGAGATATTTCTTGGCCCAGTCTTGACTTGTTCAGTGGTGGTCGTCTTTCAGCCTTTCTTACCTTGGCCATGTCTCTGAGTATTGCATACCTTGTGCTTTTGGGCACTCCAGTGATGTTGCAGCTCTGAAATATGGCCAAACTGGTGGCAAGTGGCATCTTGGCAGCTGCACGCTTGACTTTTTTCAGTTCATGGGCAGTTATTTTGCGCCTTGGTTTTTCCACATGCTTCTTGCGACCCTGTTGACTATTTTGAATGAAACGCTTGATTGTTCGATGATCACGCTTCAGAAGCTTTGCAATTTTAAGAGTGCTGCATCCCTCTGCAAAATATCTCACTATTTTGACTTTTCTGAGCCTGTCAAGTCCTTCTTTTGACCCATTTTGCCAAAGGAAAGGAAGTTGCCTAATAATTATGCACACCTGATATAGGGTGTTGATGTCATTAGACCACACCCCTTCTCATTACAGAGATGCACATCACCTAATAGGCTTAATTGGTAGTAGGCTTTCAAGCCTTTACAGCTTGGAGTAAGACAAAATGCATAAAGAGGATGATGTGGTCAAAATACTCATTTGTCTAATAATTCTGCACTCCCTGTAAATACACTAGTGTCAAATACCCTTAAAACCCACTAGAGGGAGAAAAAGTGCTGTGACAAATGTGTCTAGAGTTCAGCAAGCAATCATCCTACATTAACCAGGAAATTAACACCCGGAGGAGCTAATCCAGTAACTTCAAGCCAATAAACCTACAAATCAGTTAAAAACCTAAAACAAAACAAATGTACACACCACAGGAGAGCTAGTGCTGACTAGTCCAGCACTACATTGCCAAGTCCCATCACTGCGTGCCCCCATTTATCATAGACAAACTCAATCTTGTCAGGCATCAGTTTCCTTCTGTGTTGGGACCACACCCCCATAATCTAGCACTGCTCGTCATTTATCACTACAATCAACCTATGATTTCATGTTTGACACTAGATTCTCTATATTGGCAATTACAATTTTAGAAATGCAACAATGGGAACACTTCTGCTGGTTTGAAATATAATAAAAACATTTAACTTTTCCCTCCACCATGCCCAGTCTTGGTGACTGATGGCCAGGATTTATCCTGTCCTATGGAGTTGTATTTCTTTTGATGTAATGAAACAACGAGAACTCCTCTTCTTACAAAAGTAACCTGGCAAGTCACTAGATGTAGTTTTTTTTCACAAAATTATGCAGTTGCGGGGGAAAAGCACAACACATTCATTTTACGTTCACACTGTGTTGCAAAGGTCCTGTACTAAAGTGTGGGTATTATGCAACACGTGTGTATATAAAAAAAAACAAAAAAAAAAAAAAAAAAAACTGTTTTATGTGTAATAATGTAATCCTTTACAATGCAGAGATGTGAACATGCCCATACAATTGTATTGGTAATACTGGTACCTCCTTCGAGTGAACCGAGCACCATTCTTAGCACCCAGGGATCACAGTGGCACACTAAGGGCCGGTCCACACGGACGCTTGGCGGGCATTTACCGCCAGCATCTGGACCGCTTCGGTAAACGCTCCCATTCAAGTGAATGGGAGCGTTTGTATCAGGCGGTGGGCATCGTTTGCACGAACGCAGCATTCCGATCCCAATTTTCCCCCATTGTTTCAGGCAACGCTGGAAGCCTTATGCTGCTTTCAGGGTTGATTAACCGTCGCGTCTTCATGTCCCCTTGCGGGGACGAAAAACGCTGAACGTAATGGGATGCCGCCAACCATCATGGAAAGCCAGTGAGAGTCTCTGAATGAGACGCTGCAGGACGTGCTGCTAAAAGACGTCCAGCTGAACAGTCCTAAAATGCATGCCATCAATGTAGTTCTTTAATAAAGAAAAAAAAAATCTATTCTACCACTTTTTTTTTTTACATTTAAAATGTTTGTTAAAGGCTTTTATTGCCATATTTCCGCTGGCCTGCTGGTCCCCAGAAAGAGGAAAGAGCAGGCAGATAAGGATTGCAGTAATTAGCAGTACCGATAAGCAAAGAAAAAAGGACAAAGTACTTCAAAAGGTTTATGCTGGGTACACGATACGTTTTTCCGCTCCATAGATGGATACGATAGATAAATCCCAACATGTCCGATATTCCTTCCGATCGATTCTACACTCAATTTCTCATAGAAGTGAATGGAAAAAGATAAGAAAAATGAGCGGAGGATTAGAGAATAGAGCGAAAAAAAAAGATTGAGCAGAAAAATGTATTGTGTGTACCCAGCATTAGAGAGTCACACTTGATTACATTAAAAAGAATCTGTAACATCAAAACGTCCCCTGGGGGGTACTCACCTCGGGGGGGGGTGAAGCCTCATGATCCTAATGAGGCTTCCCACGCCGTCCATCCCTCGGGGGTCTCGCTACAGCCCTCCGTACAGCGGCGACAAATATTTACCTTCCCGGCTCCTGCGCAGGCGCTCTGACGGCTCCGAAGTAGGCGGAAATACCCGATCGCCGTCGGGTCTGCTCTACTGCACAGGCGCAAGTCTCCGGCGCTTGCGCAGTAGAGCGGACCCGACTGAGATCAGGTATTTCCGTCTACTTCGGAGCCGAGAGCAGCCACAGCGCCCCCGCTGGAGCCTGCAAAGGTAAATATTGAATCAACAGTCGGGTCTGTCGCCGGCTGTTCGGAGGGCTGCAGCGAGACCCCCGTGGGACGGAGGACGGCGTGGGAAGCCTCATTAGGATCCTGAGGCTTCCCCTACCCGAGGGGAGTACCCCCCTGGGGATCTTTTTGATGTTACAGTGTCTCTTTCACACCTTCTCGTGGATAAAGGGCGGGGACAGCTCCTACAGCTAATAGAAACAAAAGCAAACAGAAAAAGAAAGCTGCTTGGATTTCTTTAAAAAACAATTGAAGCAAGAGGGATATGGAGGCTGCCGGATTTATTTCCTTTAGCAATACCAGTTGCCTGGCTATCCTGCTGATCCTCTGCCACTAATACCTTTAGCCATAGACCCTGAACAAGCATGCTGCAGATCAGGCGATTGACATTGTCAGCTCTAACAAGATTAGCTGCATGCTTGTTTCTGGTGTAATTCAGACACTACTGCAGCCAAATAGATCAGCAGTGCTGCCAGACAACTGATATTGTTTAAAAAGGAGATAATTATGGCAGCATCCATATACCCCTCACTTCAGTTTTCCTTTAAGTAGTAACATGCTCATGTTTGTTTAACTCACACACAGCAGCCTGAGCGCACTAACGCAGTTGGGTCCACTTGCTTCTGTCTGCTTTTCAGAATCTGTAACATTGTGTAACTGAAAAGCCGACGCAACTGCATCAGTGGGCTCAGGCCCTCACAGCTACCGGTACATTACCTTTACATCCAGTACAGTATCTTGTTCAGACACAACCAAGGTGTGCAGCGACTGGCCAGAAATGAAAAGTTGCATTGTGCTGAAATCAAAAACAACATTAGTTTATAAGTGCTTTTATCATGAAGTTTGGAAGTCATAAAGGTGTTGAATCACTAATCGATGGTAATATTGCCCTCCGCAGGCATCACATATCAATATTACTGTTATTACCGCCAGCAGTGTATTGTGTGTTAAACAAGCGAATGGTTGTGGAGTAAGCATTCCTCCATGGACTCCACTGCAGTGTCGCCCAAGGGATCGTGTAAAACTCCTAGCTGGGTGACAGGTGTGTGCAGAGGCTTAAGGAAGGTGTATCAAAACTAGAGAGCAGAGGTGCTATGCAGTAAGCAAGATTATCCACAACTACAATATACGGTAGCCCCTCATAACATGATGTAATAATGGAGGCACCAAGCAATAGCCAATACTCTTGGAGAAGTGGTCTTATGACTACATAATAAAAGAAGGAGGGGGTGAATTGTCAAAAATGTGTGAGGACCTCAGCATCCCTTAGCCACTTTAGTGTTCTCCACAACATATGTTTGCTGGTTATTCCACAAAGTAAAATTTCCTGAGCACACAGCTGTCACCATGCAGCACCCTTATTTAACAGTAGTAACAGGCGGTCTCAGACATTCTCTATAGTTATAAGTAGAGTGACCATACGTCCCGCTTTACCTGGGACACGTCCTGCCTTCGGGGTCCGCTGTCCCAGGCTGCATGAGGTCCCAGGAATTGTCCCGCTTTTAGCTGCGGGACGTCCCGCCCTCGGGACTCTGGCCACCCTACTGAATGAACTGGCCGCAGCGTCTAATAGACGCTGCGCCAGTTCATAGCCTGCAGCCCCGCTCCAGCCTGCATAGTCTCCGGCAGGCAGAGCAGGGCTACGGGAAGATGACTGCCGAAGCCCTGTACTGGAGACTATTTGTGTCTCCAGTACAGGGCTTCGGGCGCCATCTTGCCGTAGCCCTGCTATTACATTCCAGCGCAGGAGACTGCAGGAGGAGCAAGATGGTCTGGGGAGCTGCGCGCCAGAGGCCGGAGACTTCTGTCAGGTGAGTAAATTCTTTTTTTTCCCAGGTGAAATGTTGCTCACAATGCGTTTATTTTGTGCTGACATGTTGACCACATTGCGTTTATTATGTGCTGACATGTTGCCCACAATGCGTTTATTTTGTGCTGAACTGTTGCCCCCATTGCGTTTATTTCGTGCTGAACTGTTGCCCCCATTGCATTTATTTTGTACTAACATGTTGCCCACATTGCGTTTATTTTCTGGTGTCCGGGGTAACTGTTGCTGCATTTATTATTTAATGGTCATAGTTGGCTATGTTTGCTGCTTTTGGGGTTACGGTATACTAATAAATAGCATCACACAGTTTCTGCACACCCATGATGCGAAACCTCGTCTGACCACATCATGGCGTAAACACTGCTTTCTTATGCCTCGCTGTTACATCATTATGTTAGCTCCGCCCATACAAGGTCATGGCCACGCCCATTTTTCGGTGTGGCGCCCCGCACCAAACACCCCCCCCCCTCCCCACGTCCCAACCGACAAAAATCTGGTCACTCGATTATAAGGGATGTGGAACAGGAGAAAGGGAGTGTGTGGGGACTGCAAAGTCAGGAGAGATTTAGGCCCTGTTCATATTATGTGCGTGTGGAAAACGTGCAGAACGCATGTAGTAAACGCACTGGAAAAACGCATGCGTTTGTACGCGTTTTTGTAATGCGTTTGTATGCGTTTTTTCCTTATGCGTTTTTGATCATACCTGGAAGAGTCCTACACTTCCGACGAGAAACGCACCTCCGAATACGCATACAAAAACGCATGCCATGCGTTTTTAGTGCGCGCCCATTGACTTTCATTATAATGCGTTTCTGTGCGCGACGCACAGAAATGCATCCAACTATGCGTTTCTGCCACGCATACGTTTGCCACGCGTATATGTGAACGAGGGCCATACCTTTGCATTGATTTTTCTGGCCCTCGCAAAACGCACACAAAACGCGTACCTTAAAAACGGACACAAACGCGTGCAGTGTGAACGGGGCCTAAGGCCTCTTTTACACAAACTGTTGAGCTGTGTGCTCAACAAGCAGTTACCAGGCAGCAGTGAGCAGTTGTGAGAGTTTGAGAGGCATTTCACTGCCTATCAACAGTCTGTGGAAAAGAGGCCTGCATGTGTGGGGCCAAGCTGCGATGAAAGTTGGGAGTATTGAAGAACACTAAAACTGTAGCACTGTATGTGGAGCACCGAAAAGATTCACAAATTGAGCACTAGAAAAAGACTGACATACTAAATAGAATTTGTGCTTCCACCCATTATTGGCTACACCCGCTGGTTACAGCTTCACCTCATGCAGCCAAATTAAATTGATTTGTAGTAGGGTTGAGCACCAGTGTTCAGATTCCGAATTTGAATAAGGCCTCCTTTCCAAGAACTGTTGATAGGCAGTGAAATGCCTCTCAAACTCTCAACTGCTTACTGGTAACTGCTTGCTGAGCACACAGCTCAACAGATCCTGGAAAGGAGGCCTAAAAGTTGCGGATCGCGGCAGGGAAGCAGGTAACTTACCCTTATAGCCAATGCGCTCCACACCGCGTTCCATGTCCCTCCAATACTTGAAGAAGCATTGGAGAGACAGAACGTGATGGAAGACAACAAGGGTAAATTAACTGCCTCCCCTGCCGCGACCCGCAACTTTTGATCAGAGTTTGCCACCTGAATGCCGGAGCTCTGCAGAGTTCATGCCTACTTTGGAGCACACAGCATTTCATTAACGTGGCCACACACACACAAATATAATAAAATGATCCAATTTTACAGTAATTCAATAAAACTGGTTGTACAGCAATGAAACTTTTTTTAGTTTGAGAAATCTGATTGAATTTACTGGGTTTTTTTTTCAAGATAAGTTGGTTGGGAGTGGGGGAGTTTTCTGATTTATTGTTTCGATTTTTCAACTATTATGAAAATTGAATGGTGTACGGTAGATTGTCAAATTCTTAATGTATAGACTAACGCAATTTATTTAAAATGTTTTCAGTGTGTGGTATATTGGTGAGATTTTTCACTTGTTACAATCAAAAAATGTGATTGCAATTCATATATAAAAAAATAAATTAATAATAATAATAATAATAATAATAATAATAATAATAATGGCTGGTGCACACCAAAATTGCAGTCCCACTCGCTAGCGCTTAGCGATTTTGATTTTGCGAAGCGATTTTAAGATCGATTTTTGAATAAATTAACGTTTTTGCTCATTCATTCAAGTTGATTTGCGCCAAAAAAAAAAAAAAAAACACAACGCTGCTGTGGGAACACCCTCATAGGGATTCAATAGCCAAGCAATTTTCAAAATGCTGGCGATTCCAAAAGTGTGAAGTGCTTTTGGTGTGGACCAGCCCTGAGAAACAACAAATAGGGCTGGTGCACACCAGAGCAGTTCAGAAGCGTTTTTTTTAAAAAAAAAACCGCTTGCAGTGGGAAAACCGCTTGGCTAATGAAAGTGAATGGGCTGGTGCACACCAGAGCGGTTCGTTTTTTCCACAAACGCAAACTCAGGGGCTGCTGCATTTTTTAGATTTGAAGGGTTTAGCAAAGTGGAAAACCTCTCTGAAAAACGCTAGATCAGAGCATTTTCCAGGCGTTTTAGGTTACAGAAGCTGTTCAGTAACAGCTTTACTGTAACAATATTTGTAATCTGCTACACAAAAACGCTCCAAAAAAAAGCTAGGCATGTTTAGAAAACGTCTCTAAACATGCCTAGAATCGCTCAGAAATCTGCTTTGTTCACACTTAAAATCGCAGAACGCCGGCGATTAACCCGCGATTAGCGCGGAAAAAATCACTGGACACTGTGGCGGTTTTGGAGCGATCGCGATTAGCGTGCTATGCACGCTAATCGCGGAGCGCTCGTCGCCGGCAAACCGATGCATGCATCGCGGTTGCGGTTACCGCTGGGCGGCGGCACGCCCCGCACGGCCCAAGAAACGGTCATGACTAGGGGTCTTCACAAGTTTGCCTCAGGCAGCAAAAAAAGTCTAGAACTGTCGCTGGGAGCATCACACAATCATAGCACAGATCTAGCAGTTTGCCGTGAGCGGGAATTGCGCTATTCCCGCTCAGGTGAGAACGGGCCCTAAAAAAACCTGTAGCGTTTTGCAGATCTGTTAGAGGTTTTTGGTGTGCACTGGGCCATAGTCAGGATTTTCATAATGGATACTAGGGGCAGTGCAGTTTCTAGGCTAAAATGCACCCAGGGCGAAGGTGTAAAAATTGCGCCCCCCCCCAGAGCAAGGTATGGGTGCCCGCAGTATAGGTTTGCCAGGTCTAGTTGCACTTAGTATAGGTCCCCCCAGTATAGGTAGCCAAGAATAGGTACCCCAGTATAGGTAGCCACTTATAGGTCCCCCCAGTATAGGTAGCCAGGCATAGGTGAGCCAGTATAGTTGCCCCCGCTATAGGTTAGCCAGGTAGGTGCCTCCAGTATAGGTAGCCAGTATAGTTGCCCCTGTATAGGTTAGATAGGCAGGCGCCCCCGGTATAAGTTAGATAGGTAGGTGCCCCAGTACAGGATAGCTAGGTGGGTGACTAATATAGGTAGCCAGAATAGTTGCCCCCAGCATAGGTTAACCAGCTGAGCGGTCTGGACGAGCTCAGCTCGTCCAACACCGCCAGCGGCTGCCGCTCAGGCCCTGCTGGGCCGATTTTAACGAAATAAAAAGCAGCACACGCAGCCGGCACTTTGCCAGCCGCGTGTGCTGCCTGATCGCCGCCGCTCTGCGGCGATTCGCCGCGAGCAGCGGCGAAAGAGGGCCCCGCTAGCCGCCTGAGCCCAGCGTAGCCGGAACAAAAAGTTCCGGCCAGCGCTAAGGGCTGGATCGGAGGCGGCTGACGTCAGGACGTCGGCTGACGTCGATGACGTCACTCCGCTCGTCGCTATGGCGACGATATAAGCAAAACAAGGAAGGCCGCTCATTGCGGCCTTCCTTGTTTATTCTGGGCGCCGGAGGCGATCGGAAGATCGCCTCCGGAGCGCCCTCTAGTGGGCTTTCATGCAGCCAACTTTCAGTTGGCTGCATGAAATAGTTTTTTTTTTATTTAAAAAAAACCCTCCCGCAGCCACCCTGGCGATTTAATCAGAACGCCAGGGTGGTTAAATAGGTAGGTGCCCCCAGTATAGGTTAGATTAGGTAGCTCCCCCCCAGTATAGGTTAGATAGGTAGCTGCCCCACAGTATAGGTTAGATTAGGTAGCTGCCCCCCGGTGTAGGTTAGATTAGGTAGGTAGCTGCCCCCCGGTGTAGGTTAGATTAGGTAGGTGCCCCCCAGTATAGGTTAGATAGGAAGCTGCCCCACAGTGTTGGTTAGATAGGTAGCTGCCCCCCAGTGTAGGTTAGATTAGGCAGGTGCCCCCCAGAGTAGGTTAGATTAGGCAGGTGCCCCCCAGTATAGGTTAGATTAGGCAGGTGCCCCCCAGTATAGGTTAGATTAGGCAGGTGCCCCCCAGTATAGGTTAGATAGGTAGCTGCCCCCCAGTATAGGTTAGATTAGGTAGCTGCCCCCCGGTGTAGGTTAGATTAGGTAGGTAGCTGCCCCCCGGTGTAGGTTAGATTAGGTAGGTGCCCCCCAGTATAGGTTAGATAGGTAGCTGCCCCACAGTGTTGGTTAGATAGGTAGCTGCCCCCCAGTGTTGGTTATATTAGGTAGGTGCCCCCCCAGTATAGGTTAGATAGGTAGCTGCCCCACAGTGTTGGTTAGATAGGTAGCTGCCCCACAGTGTTGGTTAGATAGGTAGCTGCCCCCCAGTATAGGTTAGATAGGTAGCTGCCCCCCAGTATAGGTTAGATTAGGTAGCTGCCCCCCAGCGTAGGTTAGATTAGGTAGGTGCCCCCCAGCGTAGGTTAGATAGGTAGCTGTCCCCCATAATGGAGGGGGGAGCCGGAGCTGCGGGGAGGGCAGCCCGACCTCTCCCTCCCTCTCCTGGGGCGCCCTCCGTGCTCCCCCCTCAGACGCATACTCAGGCAGGAAGCGCCGCTGTTTACAACTCACCTCCCTGGCTCCAAGCGCTGCTCGTCTCTCGCCGCCGGTCTTTTCCTCTCTGCCTACACGCTGATACATACGCTGCTTCCGGCAGCGTGTGTATCAGCGTGTATACAGAGAGGAGACCTGCGGCGAGAGAGCAGCGCTTGGAGCCAGGGAGGTGAGTTGTAAACAGCGGCGCTTCCTGCCTGAGTATGCGTCTGAGGGGGGAGCATGGAGGGCGGCCCAGGAGAGGGAGGGAGAGGTCGTGCTGCCCTCCCCGCGGCTCCGGCTCCCCCCTCCATTACAGCGCCCTGGGTGGCGGCACGCCCCGCACGGCCCAAGAAACGGGCATGACTAGGGGTCTTCACAAGTTTGCCTCAGGCAGCAAAAAAGTCTAGAACTGTCGCTGGGAGCATCACACAATCATAGCACAGATCCAGTGTAAGAGCTGGTTCACACAACAGCAGGCGGCGTTGGAGCGGCCGGAAAGCAGCGTCGTGTGATGTCTCGTTCGGGGGCAGTGATACGGCGATCATCAGCTTCCCGTCGTGATCAGCATTTCTCGTCCCCGCAAGGAGACATGAAGCCAAGGCGGCTAGCCAGCCCTGGACGTCACATGCAGTTTCTAGGGCCGGGTGAAACCACACATTAAATAGGGATCGGAACGCCGCATTTCCGCAATCGCCGGTAACCGGGCAATGCTAACCACTCCCATTCACTTAAATGGGTGCGTTTAGCCGACGAGTCCCAAACGCTTGGCGGTAAACGCCACCAAGTGTCACTGTGAACCAGCCCTCAAACCGGCAATAAGAATTTGACAACAAACATAGGGAAAAAGTTTTGAAATCAGGATTTATTGGCTTAACGTAAAAGGTTAGCCAAAAAAAAAAAAAAAAAAAAAGTACTTATCCGTTAGCCGGGCGCATCCGGCAGGTGGCGCTAATTACTATTCCCCCTCCAGGCCGACATGGATAGTAGGGAAAGATGTAACTCGGGTGGAGTTTTGTCGCCACCTGCCGGATGCGCCCGGCTAACGGATAAGTACCAAAAAAAAGTTATCATCCGGATTCAAAACGTCTTGCTTTACTAATGGCTAACACGCTACAACAAACATAGGTTAATCAAAAATAGCTGCATACAGCAAATTTACAGGTCCACTGACAGCCATATACTAGACATGTCCAAACATGCCTCAAACACACATCCCTGAAAAATGCATATATAAAATACTGAACATAATCATCATCTACAAAACTAATATTTATGCCCCATATGCTTTCCTGAATAAGGTACCTTATATTATTCAGCTCTTCAAAATGTACCAAACACAGCAGCCCCAAGATACTATGCTATATAGGTTACACAGTCCAGGCTTCAACACCTGTTACATCACCTGCTTGGACAACAGTTCACTTCTACAGACCACACCCTGTCTGTCAATCATCTGCTAGAGTCAAGTGGCCTCTTCTCTGGTCATGTGATCTATTTTATACACTCAGATATTATCAGTTGTCTAAAAAACAGACAGAAGGTTTGTTCTTTTTATTTAAAGGGGAACTGAAGTGAGAAGAATTTGGAGGCTGCCATATTTATTTCCTTTTAAACAATACCAGTTGCCTGGCCGCCCTGCAGATCTATTTGGCTGCCGAAGTGTCTGAATCACACCAGAAATAAGCATGCAGCTAATCTTGTCAGATCTGACAATAATGGGCTCTATTCATAAAACTTTACCGCAAGTTTTCCGCTCAAAACAGCGGACTTTCCCGACCATTTAGCAAAGTGAGCATTCATAAAGGCTGTTTCCGCAAGAAAAGTTACAATTCCCCAGCAGAGTGAGAAATTTCCGCCTTGTGCTGTGTTTTTTTAGAGTTATCTAGAAAAAAGTAGCAAAATGACCATTTATAAAGATTAGAGGAAGCTGTATGTGGACAGGAAATACCGCTTCCTCTGATGTAGCGAGAAGCCTGCGGATTACATACAAGTGAATGGGACAGACCTCCCAGAGAGAGCAGTGCACGGAGGGACTCTGCCGGCTTAAGTGTTTCCGCATGCCTTCCGACAGCTTACCGCCAGCCTTCAGCGGAAGATCTCCGCTCTGCGATCGCAGCTGCCAACATTTTTATGAATGCCCACCCAGAAGTCTAAAATACCGATGCGGTATTTTCCCTCCACGAGTATTTTCGCCCCAAATTTTTTATGAATAGAGCCAGGGGCGGACTGACAACTCATGGGGCCCCCGGGCAATAGGAGATTATGGGGCCCCCATACCAGTGTTTCCCACCTTTCACGTTATATTTTTACAGACTAAGATATAATCATTTATTGACAGCGCCAAAAAATGGGTGTGGTCACGCAACAGAATGTGGGCGTGGTCATGGGTGGGGCAAAATATACATGACCTTAGCAGTGGTGTAAAAGGTCTGCCGGGGAAGTCTGAACTCTGCCATAGTGTTTCCCCCCAAAATACATGTAATCTGACAGCATTTCACCAAAAATCCATGCAATTTGGCAGAAGTTTCTCCAAAATACAGATAATATGGCAGTCGTTCCCCCAAAATAGACGTTATCTGGCAGCAGCGGTTCCCCCAAATACACATAATTTGGCAGCGGATCACCCAAAATACATGTAGCAGCAGTGGTTCCCCCAAAATACACAGAATCTGGAAGCAGCAGTTCCCCCATTATACACAATCTGGCAGCGGTTCCCCAAAAATACACATAATCTGGCAGCTGTTTCTCAAAATACACTTAATCTGAGAGCAGCAGTTCCCCAAAAATAGTTAATCTGGCAGCAGTTCCGCCAAAATAGGTGCCCCCAGTATAGGTAACCAGGCCAAAAGGTATCCCCAGTGGAAGTATCCAGGTCTATAGGTTTTCCCAGTGCAGGTATCCAGGTCTATAGGTGTCCCCAGTATAAGTAGCCTAATCTACAGGTGCCCCCAGAATAGATAACCAGGTCTATAGATGTCCCCATTTAAGATAGCCAGGTCTATAGATGTTCCCAGTTAAGATAGCCAGGTCTATAGGTGTCTCCTGTATAGATAGCCAGGTCTTTAGGTGTCCCCAGTATATGTAGCCAGGTGTATAGGCGTCCCCAGTATAGCCAGGTCTATAGGTGCCCCCAGTATATGCAGCCAGGTGTATAGGTGCCCCCCAGTATATGCAGCCAGGTGTATAGGTGCCCCCAGTATATGCAGTCAGATGTATAGGTCTCCCCAGTATAGCCAGGTGTATAGGTCTCCCCAGTATAGCCAGGTGTATAGGTCTCCCCAGTATATGCAGCCAGGTGTATAGGTGTCCCCAGTATAGCCAGGTTTATAGGTGCCCCCAGTATATGTAGCTAGGTCTATAAGTGCCCCCAGTATATGTAGTCAGGTGTATAAGTGCCCTCAGTATATGCAGCCAGGTGTATAGGTCTCCCCAGTATATGCAGCCAGGTGTATAGGTCTCCCCAGTATAGCCAGGTCTGTAAGTGCCCCCAGTATATGCAGCCGGGTGTATAGGTCTCCCCAGTATATGCAGCCAGGTGTATAGGTCTCCCCAGTATAGCCAGGTCTGTAAGTGCCCCCAGTATATGTAGCCAGGTGTATAGGTCTCCCCAGTATATGCAGCCAGGTGTATAGGTGTCCCCAGTATAGCCAGGTTTATAGGTGCCCCCAGTATATGTAGCTAGGTCTATAAGTGCCCCCAGTATATGTAGTCAGGTGTATAAGTGCCCCCAGTATATGCAGCCAGGTGTATAGGTCTCCCCAGTATATGCAGCCAGGTGTATAGGTCTCCCCAGTATATGCAGCCAGGTGTATAGGTCTCCCCAGTATAGCCAGGTCTATAGGTGCCCTCAGTATATGTAGCTTGGTCTATAAGTGCCCCCAGTATAAGCAGCCAGGCTTGTAGGTGTCTCCAGGAGGGGAGACAGCCAGTGAAGGAGGGCGATGGGCATAGCAGCGGAGAAGGGGGGAAGTTCCCCCCCCTTCTCTCACCTTGGGGCCCCCCTTCCTGGCTGTCCCCTCCGTAATCTGTAATGTGTCGGACAGCTGGAAGCGGCTGACAGCAGGCGGAAAGTTACCGCTGTTCAGCCACCGGAGGCATCGCTGATCTGTGTGCAGCTAGTCTGGGCTTCTCAAGCCCACACTAGCTGCACACAGATCAGCGATCCCTCCGGTGGCTGAACAGCGTCTCCGCCCGCTGTCAGCCGCTTCCAGCTGTCCGACACATTACAGATTACGGAGGGGACAGCCAGGAAGGGGGGCCCCAAGGTGAGAGAAGGGGGGGGGGAACTTCCCCCCTTCTCCGCTGCTATGCCCATTGCCCTCCTTCACTGGCTGTCTCCCCTCCTGGTCAGGCTTCTCTGGCGGGTGGCGGGCCCCCCCTGACCACGGGCCCTCGGTCCGTGCCCGAGTGCCCTAATGGTCAGTCCGCCCCTGAATAGAGCCCAATGTCAGAAACACTAGATCTGCTGCATGCTTGTTCAGGGTCTATGGCTAAAAGTATTAGAGGCAGAGAATCAGTAGAGATGTAGCAAACGGTTCGCCGGCGAACGGTTCCAGGCGAACTTAGGTGGTTCACGTTCGCCAAGAGAAGGCGAACTTTTGAGGAAGTTCGATTCGCCCCATAATGCACTATGAGGGTCAACTTTGACCCTCTGCATCACAGTCAGCAGGCACATTGTAGCCAATCAGGCTACACTAAGCCCTGGAGCCCCCCCCCCCCCCCCCTTATATAAGGCATGCTCGCCGGCCATTACACTCACTCGTCTGCCTGCTATTAGACAGACCAGGGCGAGCTGCTGCAGATTGTTCTCCTAGGGAAAGATTAGTTAGGTTCTTGGCTGCTTAGCTTGCTCCTGGCTGATTATTATTGCTTTTATAGCACCCCTCAACAGCTCTTTTAAGAGCTAATTCTGTTCTTTGGTTTTTGTTTTTTTTCTGTGTGTCAAACTGACACTTTTGTTGCATACACAGCCTTGCTAATTCATACTGTGTGTGCCACTGCCAGCAGCCCAGCACATTCAGTGACTACCTGTGTGTGTGACAGGGAGCTGCACATTGTACTACCCAGTACTGCATATACCCAGTACCTGTTGTATTTAGTTAACCCACCTCATCACTGCATATACTGCATGTGCCCTCTGGCTAGCACCAGACAGCTCTCATATAGATGGAATGTGGAGGACTGAGGGAGTGGTCCCTTGCAAACACTTTTGAACAATGCCCACCTTTGGGTGGAGCCTCAAGTAAAGCCCAGGGGTTGGACAGGGGCGGTGAGCTCCCTGGAGGGGTGCTCTATGTCCACCAAATATGACATTTGCCATATCTCGGCTTACGCTTTCCGCACACACATGACCATCACATATTCATATTTCTCAGACTAGGCCAGTTCATATGATACCAAACTTGGGCATGTTTGCATGCCCGGTTAAAAAACGGTGGAATCCCCCGAGTTCTGGTTATGCCAGTGGCCCCAATTTAATATCAAAATACTCACAAGATCCGGACCAGCAGAAAGATATAACTTTCACATTTCTCACCTGAACGGTATTGCTTAAACATGCTCAAAATCCTAAACTCCATGCTTTCTTATTCTGTCTATATGGCTCCGGCCAGTCTCAGGGGAAAGCAGGTTTTGAATAGCCCCCTGCTGGGATTAGCTTCCTGAACTCAAGGGTTTGTTCCTGCTCCTTAGCATATCAAAAGAGCCATCCTGCAGTTAAGCTGATGCTATCTCTCTGCTGAGAAAAGACTGCAGATGCTCCTACACAATCAATCCATATTCTATTGATCTGAAGCGCAATCGATGCAGAGAATCGAGTGCGATCGCTTTTTCTTCACGGGCGGTTCCAGGACGCGTCTGCGGCCCCGCAACCGTCCGTGACAACTACCTTTACTGTTCAGTGAACCCACTTCACTGCATCTAACTACCTGTTGTAATAATAAGACAGCTTTTCACCAGCAAATGCACATAATAAGACAGCTTTTCACCAGCAAATGCACATAAGAGACAGATTTTCACCAGTAAATGCACATAATGACAAACAGCCAGTGTCCCCAGAATATATAGCCAGGGATATATGTGCCCAGTATATGTAGGCAGGGGTATATTTCCCCAGTATATGTAGGCAGGTGTATATGTCCCAGCATATGTAGGCAGGTGTATATGTCCCAGCATATGAAGGCAGGGGTATATGTCCCAGCATATGTAGCCAGGGGGTATATGTGCCCAGCATATGTAGACAGGGGGTATATGTGCTCAGCATATGTAGACAGGGGGTATATGTGCCCAGCATATGTAGACAGGGGGTATATGTGCCCAGCATATGTAGACAGGGGGTATATGTGCCCAGCATATGTAGACAGGGGGTATATGTGCCCAGCATAGGTAGACAGGGGGTATATGTGCCCAGCATAGGTAGCCAGGGGGTATATGTGCCCAGCATAGGTAGCCAGGGGGTATATGTGCCCAGCATAGGTAGACAGGGGGTATATGTGCCCAGCATTGGTAGCCAGGGGGTATATGTGCCCAGCATAGGTAGCCAGGGGGTATATGTGCCCAGCATAGGTAGCCAGGGGGTATATGTGCCCAGCATAGGTAGCCAGGGGGTATATGTGCCCAGCATTGGTAGCCAGGGGGTATATGTGCCCAGTCTAGGTAGCCAGGGGGTATATGTGCCCAGCATAGGTAGCCAGGGGGTATATGTGCCCAGCATAGGTAGCCAGGGGGTATATGTGCCCAGCATAGGTAGCCAGGGGGTATATGTGCCCAGTCTAGGTAGCCAGGGGGTATATGTGCCCAGCATAGGTAGCCAGGGGGTATATGTGCCCAGCATAGGTAGCCAGGGGGTATATGTGCCCAGAATAGGTAGCCAGGGGGTATATGTGCCCAGCATAGGTAGCCAGGGGGTATATGTGCCCAGCATAGGTAGCCAGGGGGTATATGTGCCCAGCATATGTAGCCAGGGGGTATATGTGCCCAGCATAGGTAGCCAGGGGGTATATGTGCCCAGCATAGGTAGCCAGGGGGTATATGTGCCCAGCATAGGTAGCCAGGGGGTATATGTGCCCAGCATAGGTAGCCAGGGGGTATATGTGCCCAGCATAGGTAGCCAGGGGGTATATGTGCCCAAGTTAGGTAGCCAGGGGGTATATGTGCCCAGCATAGGTAGCCAGGGGGTATATGTGCCCAGTCTAGGTATCCAGGGGGTATATGTGCCCAGTCTAGGTAGCCAGGGGGTATAGGGTCCCCGTTTAGGTAGTTAGTGACAGGAGCGCTCCCCTCCCCTCTAGCCGCTGCCGCCGCTCCCCCTTCACCTTGCCGCAGCTTCAGACCTCAATCAGCGGGCGACCCGACCAGTAAGAGGGCGCTGGACGCACCCGCTCTATATGCGGAAGTGATGTCACTTCCGCATATCGGTGCGGCGTGCTAGGTCCTAGCGCCCGCCCGCCTGATCGAGGTCTGACGCGGCGGCGCCGGTGGCTATAGGGAGCGAGCGAGCTTCGGCCACAGGGGGAGAGCGGCGGCCGGGCGGCGCCTCTCAGAGGCAGGCGCCTGGGTGCCTTGCACCCGCCCAGGCTCGCCCCTGCCTCACTGCATCTAACTACCTGTTGTGTTGAGTGAACCCACCTCACTGCATATAACTACCTTTACTGTTGAGTGAACCCAGCTCACTGCATATAACTACCTTTACTGTTCAGTGAACCCACCTCACTGCATAAAACTACCTTTTGTGTGGAGTGAACCCACCTCACTGCATCTAACTACCTGTTGGGTTGAGTGAACCCAGCTCACTGCATATAACTACTTTTACTGTTGAGTGAACCCAGCTCACTGCATATAACTACCTTTACTGTTCAGTGAACCCACCTCACTGCATATAACTACCTTTTGTGTTCAGTGAACCCACCTCACTGCATATAACTACCTTTACTGTTCAGTGAACCCACCTCACTGCATCTAACTACCTTTTGTGTTGAGTGAACTCACCTCACTGCATCTAACTACCTTTACTGGTGAGTGAACCCACCTTACTGCATATAACTACCTTTACTGTTCAGTGAACCCACCTCACTGCATATAACTACCTGTTGGGTTGAGTGAACCCACCTCACTGCATCTAACTACATTTTGTGTTGAGTGAACCCACCTCACTGCATATAACTACCTTTACTGTTGAGTGAACCCACCTCACTGCATATAACTACCTTTACTGTTCAGTGAACCCACCTCACTGCATATAACTACCTTTACTGTTCAGTGAACCCACCTCACTGCATCTAACTACCTTTACTGTTGAGTGAACCCACCCTCACTGCATCTAACTACCTTTTGTGTTGAGTGAACCCACCTCACTGCATCTAACTACCTTTACTGTTGAGTGAACCCACCTCACTGCATATAACTACCTTTGTGTTGACTGAACTCACCTCACTGCATATACTTATCATCCCCCCGAGATGGACAAAATGGACAAACCAGGTAGAGGAAGAGGTAGAGGCAGACCCAGAGGAAGGCCACCGGGCACCGCAGGTCTGTGCGAGGTGGTGTTGCTGTGATTTCGTGCGGACCTGGCCCAAAGTACAGTGCTCAGAAGAAGGCACGTGCCATCACTTCCCAAAATTGTGAGGACGTGGTTGAGTATTTAACACAGAACACCTCATCTCCCGCAGCCAGTGCCACCAGCGCTAGTACAAGCACCACATCTGCTGCATTTGACACTTCGCAGGAGTTATTTGGTGGTGGGTGAAATCACTGATTCACAGCCACTACTGCAACAACAAGAAGAAGGCGCAGGTACACCACCTCATACGTCTGAGTTAGGTGGCGATAGTATGGACGTAATGTGTGAGGAGGGGGATGATTAACCACCTGATGTTGGTGCAGTTGTGGAGGTGTCTGAAGTAAGCGAAGCTGGGCAGGAGGATTCTGATGACGATTATACGGATGCGACGTATGTTCCCAATAGAGGAGATGACCCGGGGGACAGTTCAGAGGGGGAGTCAGAGAGGAGTAGGAGGAGACGAGTCCATGAAAGAAGCAGAGGGAGCTCGTCCTCAGAAACAGCTGGGGTCAGTGTCCGGCGCCATGTATCCCCAGCTATGGACAGCCAGCCAACATGCCCTTCAACGTCAGCTGCTGATGCCACCGTAGCGCCATCACCCTAGGGGGGCTCAGCGGTTTGGAAATTTTTTAACATGTGTGTCTCAGATCGGAGCAAAGCCATCTGTTGTCTCTGCCAGCAAAAATTGAGCCGTGGAAAGGCCAACTCTCACGTAGGGACAAGTGCCTTACGAAGGCACCTGTAGAAAAGGCACAAACAGCTATGGCGGGAACACCTGAGGAAAAGCAGCACCCAAAAGACAAGCCACCCTCCTTCTCCTCTTCCTCCTTCAGGTGCATCATCTTCTTCAGCCGCTTTCTCCCTTGCACCTTCACAGTCACCCTTCTCCACACCGACTCTGCCCTTGAGCGTTTCCTTCTCCTTTGCCCACAGCAGTAGCCAGCTGTCCGTGAAGGAAGTATTTGACTGTAAGAAGCAAATGTCTGCCAGTCACCCTCTTGCCCGGCGTCTGACAGCTGAAGTGGCGGAACTATTAGCATTACCATACACGCTGGTGGAGTCAGAGGCTTTCCGTAAATTTGTGGCCATTGGGACACCGCAGTGGAAGATACCAAGCCGAAATTATTTTTCTCCTGCCACCTCCTCTACGCCTGCTACATCCTCTTCGCTGTCGTCATCCTCCTCCTCCTCCTTGGCTGGTGCCGCAATCTCCTCTCCAGCTACACAGCCCCCGCACCCCAGGGCCTATGCTGCATGCCAGGTACGACGATGTCACGCTGGAGATCGGCAACGTGGTGTGTGACAACGGCAGCAATCTCATTTCCGCGTTGAATTTGGGAAAGCTGACACATGTACCCTGCATGGCACATGTGCTGTATCTGATTTGTAGACAGCCCCTATTCAGTGTGCAGCAGGCTTTTCTGTACAGAGCCCTGCCCCAGGGTTGGCAGGAGGGGGCACCATCCAAAGTTTTGCAGGGAGGCCCAGTGAGTTCTAGTTACGTCCCTGACTGGCACTAGATGCAGCTGAGCAGTGGCATAATTACAATTCATGGGGCCCCCAAGTGAAACATTGATGAGACTCCCCCATTGTTCACACTCCTTCTGATGCCTCCCCTTGGTGCCCTTCATAGCCTGGGGGCCCATCTCACAAGGGCCATAAAAAAACACTGCCCATCATGATCCTCACACCCATAACAAGTGTAGCCACAAATACACCTGATTTGAAGTAGACTGACCATACGTCCCGGATTGCCTGGGACAGGTCCCGGATTCGGGGTCCCCTGTCCCAGGCTGGCTTGGGTCCCGGGAAACGTCCCACATTTAGATGCAGGACGTCCCAGCTGCGGGAGTATGTGACGTCAATGTCCCGCCCCCCGACGCCCTGCTGCTACTGCTCCCCTCCCTCCGTCTTCTGCCTGCATTGGCTAAGGATTCCCAGCGCTGTCTGGACCCGCCCCCCGCCCTGATGCTCCTGCTCCCTCCCTCCCTGTCTTCTGCCTCCATTGGCTAAGGATTCTGTCGAGCAGGGCTACGGCAAGATGGCTGCCGAAGCCCTGTACTAGGGACTGTGTCTCAGGGGCTTCGGGCGCCATCTTGCCGTAGCCCTGTCAGCGCGGGAGAGAAGATCAGGAGGAAGGTGGTCCCGGGAGCAGCGCGCCAGAGGCCGGAGACTTCTGCCAGGTGAGTAAATGCTTTCTTTTCCAGGTGAAATGTTTGCCCGCATTGCGTTTATTTTCCGGTGAAATGTTTGCCCGCGTTGCGTTTATTTTCCGGTGAAATGTTTGCCCACGTTGCGTTTATTTTCCGGTGAAATGTTTGCCCGCATTGCGTTTATTTTCCGGTGAAATGTTTGCCCGCGTTGCGTTTATTTTCCGGTGAAATGTTTGCCCGCGTTGCGTTTATTTTCCGGTGAAATGTTTGCCCGCGTTGCGTTTATTTTCCGGTGAAATGTTTGACGCGTTGTGTTTATTTTCCGGTGAAATGTTTGCCCGCGTTGCGTTTATTTTCCGGTGAAATGTTTGCCCGCGTTGGGTTAATTTTCCGGTGAAATGTTTGCCCGCGTTGCGTTTATTTTCTGGTGAAATGTTTGCCCGCATTGCGTTTATTTTCTGGTGAAATGTTTGCCCGCATTGCGTTAATTTTCTGGTGAAATGTTTGCCCGCATTGCGTTTATTTTGTACTGACATGTTGCCCGCATTGCGCTTATTTTGTACTGACATGTTGCCCGCATTGCGCTTATTTTGTACTGACATGTTGCCCGCATTGCGTTTAGTTTGTACTGACATGTTTGCCCGCATTGCATTTAGTTTGTACTGACATGTTTGCCCGTGTTGCGTTTATTTTGTACTGACATGTTTGCCCGCATTGCGTTTATTTTGTACTGACATGTTTGCCCGCATTGCGTTTAGTTTGTACTGACATGTTTGCCCGCATTGCGTTTATTTTGTACTGACATGTTTGCCCGCATTGCGTTTAGTTTGCACTGACATGTTGCCCGCATTGCGCTTATTTTGTACTGACATGTTGCCCGCATTGCGCTTATTTTGTACTGACATGTTGCCCGCATTGCGTTTAGTTTGTACTGACATGTTTGCCCGCATTGCATTTAGTTTGTACTGACATGTTTGCCCGTGTTGCGTTTATTTTGTACTGACATGTTTGCCCGCATTGCGTTTATTTTGTACTGACATGTTTGCCCGCATTGCGTTTAGTTTGTACTGACATGTTTGCCCGCATTGCGTTTAGTTTGTACTGACATGTTTGCCCGCGTTGCGTTTATTTTGTACTGACATGTTTGCCCGCATTGCGTTTATTTTGTACTGACATGTTTGCCCTCATTGCGTTTAGTTTGTACTGACATGTTTGCCCGCATTGCATTTAGTTTGTACTGACATGTTTGCCCGCATTGCGTTTATTTTGTACTGACATGTTTGCCCGCATTGCGTTTATTTTGTACTGACATGTTTGCCCGCATTGCGTTTAGTTTGTACTGACATGTTTGCCCGCATTGCGTTTATTTTGTACTGACATGTTTGCTCGCATTGCGTTTATTTTGTACTGACATGTTTGCCCGCATTGCGTTTAGTTTGTACTGACATGTTTGCCCGCATTGCATTTAGTTTGTACTGACATGTTTGCCCGCATTGCGTTTATTTTGTACTGACATGTTTGCCCGCATTGCATTTAGTTTGTACTGGCATGTTTGCCCGCGTTGCGTTTATTTTGTACTGACATGTTTGCCCGCATTGCGTTTAGTTTGTACTGACATGTTTGCCCGCGTTGCGTTTATTTTGTACTGACATGTTTGCCCGCATTGCGTTTATTTTGTGCTGACATGTTGTCCGCATTGCGTTTATTTTGTGCTGACATGTTGCCCGCATTGCGTTTATTTTGTGCTGACATGTTGCCTATTGCGTTTATTTTCTCGGGTCCGGGGTAACTGTTATTGCATTTATTATTTAATGGTCATAGGTGGCTATGTTTGCTGCTTTGTGGTTACGGTATACTATTAGCATCACACAGTTTCTGCACACCCATGATGCAAAGTCTCGTTTGTCCACATCATGGCGTAAACACTGCTTTCTTATGCCTCGCTGTTACATCATTACGTTAGCTCTGCCTATACAATGTCATGGCCACGCCCATTTTTCGCGGTGGCGCAGCCCCCCCCCCCCCCGGTCTTCATCGCTGCGCGCTCCTCAGTCCTCCCCGCTTTTCGCCGCGGCGCACTGCGCCCCCCCCCCGCGACCCCTCCCCGTCCCAGGTTGGACCCACAAAAATCTGGTCACTCTATTTGAAGTGACACGTGCTGGCAAAAGAAAAAAAGACAAACGGACACCGGGAGCCAGATCTGGTGTAGTATCGCCAGGTGGAGTGGATATATAAAGTAGATCAGAAATATACTCACAAAAGTGGGTTGCTCCCTGAGGAAACTACTCGTATAAGCCTGTATAGAAAAAAAAAACGTCCCGACTCGGTCTTTTCCAGATGTTGTGGTCGCTGCTCCTAAAAAAGTTCACTTTGCAGAATCTACGAACATGAACACCCTACAGAGTAGGGTATATAGAAATATGCTGGATGTGTGCAGGAGGCATCCAAAAAAGATTTCCCTTCATATTAACATTTTAAAATTAGTAATATATCAAATTAAAGGATGGAAATAAAGTTTAGAGTCAATCAAACACATTTATTAGTAGAGAAATATATTTACATAGAAAGAGGGACTAAGTCCTGAAAGAGGGACAAATGAGGAGGAAAGAGGGACAGAGGGACAGGGTTCTCAAAGAGGGACTGTCCCTCCAAAAGAGGGACAGTTGGAAGCTATGCTATGGTCCCCACGTTCCAGAACTGGATCCCCCGTTAGCAATCTCCGACCTGAGACTTCACTTCAAATCAAATATGCTGGATGTGTGCAGGAGGCACCCAAAAAAGATTTTTTTTTAACAAGATAATAAAAATTCTCACTCCAAAGGAGTCTGTAAAAAAGGTTTCCAAATGTATTATAAAAGATACAAACGGCACAGTACAAGATACTGTAAAGTCACCGTGCCCTTTGTATCTTTTATAATGAGTTTGGAAACCTTTTTTACCGACTCCTTTGGAGTGAGAATTTTTATTATCTTGATAAAAAAAAATCTTTTTTGGGTGCCTCCTGCACACATCCAGCATATTTGATTTGAAGTGAAGTCTCAGGTCGGAGGAATTTGATATATTACTAATTTTAAAATGTTAATATGAAGGAAAATGAACCAGGATAGAAAGGACCAGTGTGGTTTGAATTATAAAACAACATATTTTTCTTATAAAATCATTATGGTATGTGTGACTAGGGGTGTGACGGGGGTGTGATCAGGGGTGTGGCTTAAGTGTCCCTCTTTCCCATCTCAAAACGTTGGGAGGTATGCATAGGAGGAACGGGAAGGGTCTATAGAGGAAGCAGGAAATTTGGGCGCATGAGGCAGGTGGACAAAAAGGGCGCCGCCATCCACTCCTATAATAAATATCGTTTAATGGGCGCCCAACAGGAAAAAATGGCGCCGGAGAAAAATAACGTTTTACAAGCGGCGCCCGGAGACTTTTAATGTTTTATAACTGCTTCTCATGATTACACATTATTTCATGATTTATAATTTTTTAAACATTATTTTTAAACGAAAACAGCACAATATTTTTTTTAAAACGTTATTAATGCTTATCACAGGGGGGTCTTAGGTTTAGGCACCACCAGGGGAGTCTTAGGTTTAGGCACCACTAGGGGAGTCTTAGGTTTAGGCACCACCAGGGGAGTCTTAGGTTTAGGCACCACTAGGGGAGTCTTAGGTTTAGGCACCACCAGGGGGGTCTTAGGTTTAGGCACCACTAGGGGGGTCTTAGGTTTAGGCACCACCAGGGGGGTCTTAGGTTTAGGCACCACTAGGGGGGTCTTAGGTTTAGGTACCACCAAGGGAGTCTTAGGTTTAGGCACCACTAGGGGAGTCTTAGGTTTAGGCACCACAAGGGGGTTCTTAGGTTTAGGCACCACCAGGGGGGGTCTTAGGTTTAGGCACCACCAGGGGGGACTTAGGTTTAGGCGCCACCAGGGGGGTCTAGGGGTTAGGGGTAGGTACAGGGAAGGTTCTGTGTGAGAGTAGGGTTAAGTATAGTTTTAGTAACATTCTTATTAATCTTTTATAAAACGTTATTATACATTTCACTTTTTAAACAGGGAGATTAACGTTTTTACAATTCCCGATTTCATACACATTATTTAATGATTTATAACTTTATAAAACATTATTTTGAAACGAAATATAGCACAATTTTTTTTAAACGTTATTCATGCTTATCGTTTAAAACCCTGCGCCCTTTTTTCCCGGCGCCCTTTTTTAACGTACGTGTCTATAGAACCCAGAGCCTTCCCTCTCCTTAGGTATCTGGGTTTTTTTTGTTTTATTTACACTTCAGACTCTCTTTAAGATGGCCATACATTATTTGATTTTCCTGTATGGTTCACCAATCGATTTAATCACTTGAAAGGATCGAGGGAGAATGGATTATCGGTATGTTTAATTCTACTCAAGCAATGGAAATTGGACAATATCTGGTTGAAATGACCAACTTACTGGATTGGACAGGATGGAAGATATCGGTAAGTCGTAATGGAATTGGCTACTGTTCACATGCTTTCGATTGACACAGGATGGAGTTTTGGTTTCAGAGCATGGAGGCAGGCACAACATCGTTCAGATATATAGTGAAGGTGAACCGCATAGGATTCGTTTCTAGCGTGTATAGGCCACTATTTGATCGAATTTTGATCAGCCACATTGTAGCTGATCACACAATAAAGTTGATCGCTTACGTTTAATGGAAAACTGAGTAATGTATGGCTACCTTTATTATTGCTCTAGCACAGCATATGTTACTCACTCGGGCGATTAGCGGGTAATTCCCACTAATCACCGAAGCAATATAGCTTTTTAAAGCGCTAGCGCAATACAAACCTTATGTCAGTGATCTCACTGCCGCAATTGCCACCGATCACGGGTGATTCGCAATTAGCAGCAGTCGCTAAATGCATTGCAGCATTTTGCCACGATTCTGAAACAATCACACTACAAAAAAGCGCTGATCGCGATCGCTTGTGAATCAGAAGAGTGTAGTGATTTTGCCACGCTAATCGTGGAAAAATCACCTGCGCAAACCTCTAGCATTTTTGCGATTGCCAGTGTGAATAGGCCCTCAAGGCCATGTTCAGGGTCGTGCTTTAGCAATATGAAACCTGTCATGAGCTCCAAAATAAGGCAAAAGAAGCAAGAGTATTGGTCAAGGAGAAGACACTCACATTCATAAGGAGCAATTTCAGCCTGACCACATCAAATACAGTACTCTGTTATAGTACAAAGCTTTATTTTTTTTACTCTTCATCAGAAATTATTTTGGCGGAGCTCCTTATGTTGAACACTTGGTGCAGAAGCCCTCTATATACGGCCACCGCTCTCCGCTCTTTAGCGCCCCCTACACGCCGCAACTGTGAAACTGTGAGAGTGGAGGAAAATGTGTCTTGACGTCATTTGCACGCGCGCTCGCATCCAGGAAGTAAAAGCTACCGAACCACTCCTGCTCCACCCACTCTACGCAAAACGTATAGCAGGAAGCGGAAGCGCGGGCTTTGGCGTGGTTTGCTGTGGAGCGCATGCGTGGAACGCTTTGCACATGCGCAGTTGGCCGTGGAGCGCATAGTGCTGCGCAGAGCCTGGCAAGTTTGAAATCGCTGTTGGTTGTATATTTGTTAGCAGAGTGTGAGCTGCTGCTGGAATTCATTTGTCCTAATGGTTGGGTGGCATTGAATGCAGAGACGCACCAGTGGGCAAGTCCAGAGCAGGCTATAGAACACAAGGGTTGCCCAACCAGTTATGTGTTAGGCTGGTGATTTCACCCCATGGCTGCCTATCACTGCTGTGTTCCCTTCTGTAACAGTGATGCCAGGTATAATGCAGACAAGAAGATCTCCTTTCATAGAATCCCAGCCTTCCATGTAGAGCCGCAGAGACACCGCGACTGGCTGACCAGAATTCGGCGAGAGCCAGGACCCAACTTTAAGGTAATGTCATTATTCTGGGGACTTGGGCTACATTCACAGCGACATGTTGCATTGGACAGTATAATCGCATTGCTCACACAGTGTAATGATATTGTAATGGTACGTGTTAGCAGTACGATGGAGTGCGTTTCCTTGCATGCAGTGTGATAGCGCATAATGTGCATGTTAACAGTCACACCGCATGCGATTCAAACCGATTTTTAAAACATGGATATTGTCATTTGTAAGAGCACCGTGATTAACGTAGTAATTGCGGTGCCCTGTATCGATTGGTGCAATACGTTTTTAACCCAATAGCAAATCTAGGGCCTGCTGCAGCTTGCCTGCATTTTCAATTAGGGTAAATGAATGGAAGTGCATGCAAATCGCATAGCAAATGCGTTGATATGTGATCTTCCATTTGAAAAGCGTATTGGTGCGTTTTTTATTATTACTCTGCTAAAATCTTGTGGTATGGATGTTGATACTGGTGTTAAAGCGGGATTGTCACCATAAAAATCAAATTTCAACAGCAACTGGTCTGAGCGTATTAAGTGATAAAGATGCAAATCCTGCATTCAAAACTTTGAAAACTTTTTCTGCTGTTATGGTTTTGAGTTATCACATACCTTAGGAGCACTGGCCCTTTAATAGCCATTGCCATTCAGTTGAATGCTGGGGTTTTTTTTTATCTATAATATATTCCTCTGCTCCTCTGTTTCCCTTTACTTCCCTGCCTAGCTGAAACATGATCCTCTGCTCACTTGTGTTTACAAGCAAGTCTAAGGTGACTCAGCAATTGGAGGAGAAATAAAAAAAAAAGGAATAAATTACATCAGTATTTAGCCTCAAACTGTGGGCAAAAGACATAGCCCCCACCAGGAACAAAATTCTCTTAATTTACTATATAAAATTCACTGAAATCAAAACGTGCACAGTGCAATACATGTGTTATGTAAGTAGATCAAGTATTTATCTACTTATATACGGTATGTGTTTTTCTCCCTGGCATAGTATGGCTGATCCTCCTGCTTTAAGTTAGTTGTGTGCACATTTTACAAAGATTTGTATGGTCCAATACAAAGCTTTGTAAAATTCAGCTTGGACTTGGACCAATGTCATCATCCTCTGCATTTGACTAGTCCAAGTCAAATGCAGAGGTTGATGACATTGGTCCAAGTCCAAGCTGCATAAATTTGACACAAACTCAAAACAATATTTCTCGAAGCCTAATCCTATCCAAACACCCCCACCACTCAATGCCTAACTGATCACTCCGCCGCAATATCTACTGATAGCCAACACTCACCTACTACGCCTTGCCGCAATCCACGCCGATATATCCTTTGTCACTGAATACTCCTTTCTTTTACGCTAATTAACAGGCGATGGCAGCCTAATCCCGCTATTTATCGGGCACCACCAATGCCCATATTTCCCACGAGCGACACAATAGCCACAATTACCATTTATATCCTAGCGCCGCCAGCGCCCAAATTTTCTGCTTCTGAGAGGTCTTATAAGATGTTGGCATATCCTTATATATTATGTTCTCTCTTATTTCAGGTGTCCAGCTGTACCAGGGTCTGTTCCAAACATTTCCTTTCAACAGACTTTGTAAAAACGTTAACCGGTAAAAGGAATCTCAAGCCTTATAGTGTGCCATGTGTATTTCAGTGGACAACCAGTGAGCTAACGGGAGAACAGCTGTCCACGCCAAATAAGAAGATTGGGTAAAATACTCTTCGTTTACTATTGTGACTTTTTTTCAGGGGCGTTGCTAGCCCTAAAGATCAGTGGCACGTGTCCCGGATCTATTCTGGGGTGCCACAGGCAGAGTCAGCTGTGGTGCCTCAATGGCGGCCATACTGGGTGCTGTGGTGTCATGCTGGGTGCTGTGATGCCTTTATTGGGGCATGCAGGGAGCTGTGTTTCTTTTGTGGGGGCATGCTGATAATGGTGGTGCCTCAATAAAAGGCCAGTGGGAACATGGGAGGGGGGCCACTAGACTGTCAGGGAATGCTATGGGGGAACTGCCAGATAACCTGGCAGTCGGCCAGCAAACCCAGCAGAATTTTTTTTTTTTTTGGCCCGGGGGGGGGGGGGGGGGGGGTCTGTATTAATGGAGAGGGGCTTCATCCAACACTTTGCTGGGCAGGCCTACTTAGCTACTTAGGCTGCTGTTAAGTGGAACCTTAAAAGATACCCGAAGAGACACGTGACATGATGAGATAGACATGTGTCTGTACAGTGCCTAGCACATAAATAACTATGCTGTGTTCCTTTTTTTTTCTTTCTCTGCCTGAAAGCGTTAAATATCAGGTATGTAAGTGGCTGACTCAGACAGGAAGTGACTACAGTGTGACCCTCAATGATAAGAAATTCCAACTATAAAACACTTTCCTAGCAGAAAATGGCTTCTGAGAGCAAGAAAGAGATTAAAAGGGAAATTTCTTATCAGTGAGGGTCACACTGTAGTCACTTCCTGTCTGAGTCAGAACTATGTCAGCCACTTACATACATGATATTTAACTATTTCAGGCAGAGAAAGACAAAAAGGAACACAGTGTGCTAGGCACTGTACATACACGTCTATCTCCTCATGTCACGTATCAGTTCGGGTATCCTTTAACTGAGAAGGGTATGGATGTTTCCTTTTAAACAATACCAGTTGCTTGTCAGTCCTGCTGATATCTTTGGCTGTAGCAGTGGCTGAATCACACACCTGAAACAAGTATGCAGCTAATCCAGTCTGACATTGGTCAGAGCACCTACCTGATCTGCATGCTTGTTGAGGGACTGTGGCTAATATTAGAGACACAGGATCAGCAGGAGAGTCAGGCAACTGGTATTATTTTAAAAGGAAAAATCCATATGCTTCTCAGTTTAGGTTTCCTTTAAATTTATGTAAATGTGGCTCCACCCATGACCACACTCACATTCTGGTGCGTGACACACCCATTTTCCTTCTGGAGTGCTCAAAAGTACCCCGAAACTCTTAGGATCCTAGCAGCGCCCCTGCCTTTTCTATCCCTGTCTCAGAATTCAGCGAAAGGATAAGGGTGCCACTGTAGTGTTATAAACAATGGATCCAGTGGTATACCTGTATATATTCATTCAATATATTTCTCACAAATTGGATAAAAATCACAACTTTGCTTGTTTCCATGTTGGCTGCAGCAGAAGGGAGTGCTTGAGAGAGCCGTGACCTTAGCACTGTATAGCAGAAATTCAGTGGTTTTGTTCTTATTGGTTTTCTGAATGGCTAGTGAAAGGGCAGCAGATCAGAATACAACTTGTTCCTGCTTCAAGGCTGGTACCCACAATATGACTTCTCGTCAGAGCGAGGGGTCAAATTGATAATTTCCGGCATGTCTGATCTACTCCCAATCAATGGATGAAATTTGTGCTGTAATTATTGGAAAATGATCTTGTTATAGATTGGGAGCAGATTGGCCTTGTTGGAGATTGTTTTGATCTATCGCATCAGGCATCAGCTAGAACAGTGTGACCCTGGACGGTGCAGCAGAAGATGAGTGGTTGGAAAAAAGGAAATCAACAGCCTGTAGTTGCTAAGAAGTGAAGAGCAGGGCTGTGGAGTCAGAGCAATTTTGGGTACCTGAAGTTGGAGTCGGTGGTTTCATAAACTGAGGAGTCGGATGATTTTTGTACCAAATTCACAGCCCTGGTAAGTATTAGACTAAGGCGTCGGGGTCGAGGAGTCGGAGCCATTTTGGGTACCTGGAGTCGGAGTTGGTAGTTTCATAAACTGAGGAGTTGGGCGATTTTTGTGCCGACTCCACAGCCCTGGTGAAGAAAGCACAGGTTTTAGAGTGAACACTTTAATCTACCGCTGTTATTTTATGGAAACCTATGCAATCCTGCAAGTGGCCTATAGTTGCTCTCGTTTCTGGGCAGATTCTTCAATGCTTTATCTCTCAGAATCAGGCATGAGATCTGGTGTTGTGAAGTTAAGTACCCACTTGTAGATCACTGGCAGATGGATTGGGGATCTCTGCCGATAAACGTTTGTTCCCTAATTAATCTGGCTGAATCTGCAAGTGACAGTTCCTGCAAAAGATCAGTTTCTGCAAAATGCATTCATAGTCTATGATATCTGCAGATCTCATACACACATTGTTTAACGGACAATCATCGGCCGATCAGATCCACCAGGATGGATCTTTGGATCAGCAGATGATTGGCTGATCTGCAGATGAATGTCCGTTAAACTAGGTGTGTATGAGGATCTGCAGATATCATAGACTATGAATGCATTTTGCAGGAACTGATCTTTTGCAGGAACTGATCTTCTGCAGATGCTGATCTGTTGCATGTGTACAGCATCTATGTGTCCAGCATCTTGCAAAGATTTTTATCTGATGGAGAGTTCAGCTCAATAGAATAGACTGTGTAGAATATGGCTCTCATACTACATGAAAGGGGGTAAAATTGAACTGTGATCTTTCATTTTCCAAAGACTTTTATCTGATGTGTGTACCCACCTTTAGAGGGATGAGGAACAGGACTGACAGAGCGGGCGGGTTGTGTAGGGACGGCCTGTACTCATCTGTGACGATCCACCAGTCCAGGTCGCTGAAACACATTGGAGAGGATCGGGGGCTTCCGTACACATGCTGGGCCTAAAGCTAGGAACATGCTTTATATCTAACTCGGTTGACATGGTTATTCCTGATAAGGATATGGGCCAGGAATATAAAGTTCGTACAGATGTTTGCAGGCCTTCTTTAGCAAACTGCCAGGATTGATCGCCTTGCCCGACATCCTTTTGTTTCTTTGAAGTTCCGGGAACAGCATCATGCTGCTTGCACACATACCCTCCTCTGCGTTTGTCACCAAATTGCTCTTACAGACATCTCCTAGAGTAGAATTCTAGTCCTATATCTGTGCTGTTTGTCCTTTATGGCCACATGTTAGATTCTTTTTGTATTAGAATACTAGAGGCACTCACTGAAAAAAGATTTAAATGGGGGTGTTTAATTCAGCACCCTTGACATAATACATTCAAAACCCAGTTTAGACGAAAACCTTTAGCTTAGGCCTCGTTCACACTTGCGTTTTGGCTTGCAAACGGACCGGATCGTATCAGGACCTGATCCGGATTGGAACCGTACGGTTCCGATCCGGATCCGGTCCGTTTGCATCAGGCATGCATCAGGCATGCATCCGGATCCGTGGGGTTTAAAAACAAAAAAAATAACAATTACCTTGGGGTCTGCAGAAGGTGCACCTGTAGAATCAGGTCCTCCGCTGTAGGCCTCACCTCCACCTCCCGACATACTGCCAAACCGCTCCAGCACACTCCAGCACGTTTAGTCACTGCTGCTCCACTGCTCCCCATGTGTCCCCATCCGAAATGGCCGCTAGAATCCGCCTAGGAAGTGGGGTAGAACGTCAGGTGTTTGCATCCTGTGTGTTCTGTGCTTTCCGTTCCCCATAGGTTTCCACATCCGCATGGTGCAGTCAGGATCCGGTCCGGGTGCGTGGGCCGGATGAGCCGTACCCAAAAAATAGCGCATGTTGGAAAAGCCTCTAGAGTCCGGATCCGATCCGGCTCCGCACTGTACGGAACGTACGTATGTGAACGTCCGCATAGCCTTTGCATTGCTATGCGGAACGTACATTCCATTTGTACAGTATACGGTCCGGATCCGGACAGGGAACGCTAATGTGAACCGGGTCTAACAGTTGCTCATACAGCTTTGCTTTCTCCAAGTGGGACTAATCCCCAACAAAGTGCATTAGGTGCTTTAGATCAAACTCATGAGTAAAATGTTTCACTTAGCTACTTAACAAAATAGTGGGAAGCCTCTTTCAGATCTTCTGCAATCTCACCACTGCTGGCAGAGACCCTCTTCACCTCCATGGCCTCCCCCATGGTTATGTATTCGCGTTACCGTTGTGCAGAGGTGCAAGTATGGCCCACGCATGCCCAGTAGCACGAAGCCGCTTGTGCAAGGAGGCAAATAAGCAGCTTTGTACTACTAGGCATGCGTGGACCATACTTGCGCCCATACAGGGACCATTTCAAATATATGCTTATAGGGACCCCGTGCAAGAACAGTGGGCCACAGGAAGATCTGGGTAGCCTCAGGACTACCCAGAGGCTTCCCCATGCTGAAGTAAGGCTACACACATTCTATTTTGGTTAACCAATCATTGACCAATTTTACCATCTCCATGTACTATGAGGGCCAGCAGAATACTATGAACAGATATAGGTAAATAGGTAAGCTCTCATACTACATGGGCATGGTAAAAAATTACCAATAAAAATTGCATGTGTGTACCAGAATGTAAAACACTCACTCATCTTGATTGTTTTTAATTGCATTCTGGTGGTATGTGGTTCTAGATTGAAGTCCCTCAGTTATATCACGCTTTTTCCAGTGTCCTCCTAAAATAGTTTCAACGTTTTCAGATCAAGCAACCTTTGGCCCTAATCTTCTACCATTTTTTGAGAAGCAGAACTAAAAAAAAGTCCCTGAGATCCATTAGAGATGGCAACATTTCTCTACATTCAGTAACCTAAACTCTGAGTACAATTCCTTCTAGTCTATTAATTTCTGTTGTTTGAAATATATTTAGAAACTCCCTGTTTTTGTTGCCTTTACTTTTCTTTTTTTTCTTTTTGGGGTTCCTAGAGATGTAAATGATTTTTAGATGTTTTGAAGTTTTGTATGTATTTGTTTATGGCTTTAATTCACTTTAAAGTTTGTTTGTTTTTTTGTTTTTTTTTACCAACCTTTTTTTTTTTTAACTTGTCACTAGGTCTGCGAAAAACATTCTTCAGCCTATTTTGCCTATACAAACTTCAGTACAGAATAATAATAAGCCACTCCAGCCAGCAGAGATGACGGCATCCATCCTGGACCACTGTTATGACTTACCCCCCATGACTGATGCTGAGATGCTCCATGCAGCTCGTGAAGAGATCGCAAGGTTGCAGCAACGCAATGCTGCTCTGGAAAAAAACAGGTTCTTTCTCGAACGGTTTTGCACAGACTCCAGCCTTATAAACTTCTACACCGGATTCAAAGATTATTCAACTTTAAAAATTGTGTTTTCAACACTGACTGAGACAGAAGGCAGCTCAGAGAAATGGAAGCAATGCCAACAGGTAGGAAACACGAGTGTTAACCGGCAGCGTGTGTCTGAAACCGAGACCATGTCACAAATGGACCAGTTCTTCTTGTTTTTATGCAAAGTTCGGCAAGGATTCCATGACCAAGATTTGTCAGTACGTTTTAACATATCACAAAGTAGGGTTACTAGGATTGTCATTACATGGGCTCACTACTTGTACCTTGTGCTTGGGGAAATACCGCTGTGGCGCAGCCGAGAAACCGGTTGCCAAGATGTGCCGGAGTGCTTCAAAGCGTCTTACCCTCGTGCCCGGGTGACCTTGCATTGTGCTGAAATTAAAGTGCAGACCAGCGATATGGATAGTGTAACATCCCAGATATACTATAATCACAATACTTACAAATGCTTACTTGGCATAGCCCCCCACGGAGCAGTGATCTTTATTAGCCCTTTGTACTCTGGCTGTGCCTCAATAAGAGACATCACAAAGTCTTCTGGCATCTTGGAGCTTTTGGAACCTGGTGACTGGGTCATCACTGACAAAGACTTTATTATACAGGACCTGATGGAGTCTGTTGGAGCATTTGTGGTTGTTCCTCCTATCGTAACCACTACCTTGCCTCCAGAATGCCGTGAAGTCATGCTAAGCCAGCCCAAAGCAGATAAAAATACCATGTACATCTTGGCGTCTTCTGCTGAAGAAGGCCAAGAAACGCTGTTAGTGACTACCTCTACAGGCATGGAGGATGCTGTGGTGGAATTGGAGCGTTCCATGAGTGATGAAGAGGTTGTTGAGGAGGTTGTGACAGAAGAAAAAGTCATGGAAGTGGTGACAACCTCCGATTGCATTATTGAGGTTTGTGAAGAGACTGTCTCATCCAGAATAAAAAATGACGCCTCGAAAAACTTACAGGGTAAGATCGTTATGAAAGATATACAGGCCAGCCGAGAAGAGGTGGTCACCACTTCTCCACATCTGGGACGGAGCGTTGAAGATCCCAAAGGACTAAGCACTGATATTAATTCTCTTGCTCGTCTAAGAATTTGCATCAATCAAGATATAAATAGAGTTCGTCAGTATCGCCTCTTTGATAATATTTTGCCATTTGCCTTAGCAGGCATCACAAATCAGCTATGGGCAGTATGTGCTATGCTGACCAACATTAATGGATCACTGAGCTAGAGGTGTATTTATTTTTTTTCTGTTAACTGTTCAGTTAAGGTCTTTGGTTTTTCCCTGACACAAGTTTAGCATTTCCTTTTAACATTCTACAAAATGTTTGTGTTTGCTCTCATTGCAGATGCAGTACAAATTGCTTTCATTGGAAAAGAGGGTTAAATAAAAGCTATTGTGTTTTGTAACATTTGTAAGCTGGCACTGCTGTTTTAAGGGCATGTTAGTTTCTGGTAAAACAATCAGAGCGTCTAGAGGACCTCTGCCAGTAACAGTTCTCTCATTAGTTTAAAGAGGAACTTTACTGAAAGATGGGGGGGGGGGGAGAAAATCCGTTCATGCTGTTTGATCATTCATGAGCTTGCAAGTCATCATCTTTACTGCTTGCAGACAAGAGGGGTATAAAAAGACAGCACACTAACTGCCATTCTCTATTAACACACCCTCTAACAATGTGATAGGGTAAAAGGTTGATTGTCATACATACACAGTATATGCACAGAGAGATACTGCTTGCTGGGCAGTTGGAAACTGGTTATTTTCCACAGTGTTGCGAGATTCACAGCCATGGCCCTGACATCACACTGTAGGAGGGGTTTCACCACAATATCAGCCCTGGTGATGTCCCTGATGATCTATTCGAAAAAAAGGTAAGATTTCTTGTGGGAAAGGGGGTATCAATACTTATTAGCATGAAGTTCAATCCTAGGGTTAAAGTTTTCATGGTAATCCGGCCAGCACTGGAGCGCGGCTGGACTACATTCACGGACGCACGCAGAAGCGCGTGACTAGTGGGAATTACCAGAGCAGAGTTCCCCAACTCTATCCTCGAGGCCCACCAACAGTACATGTTTTGCAGGAAACCACAAAAATGCACAGGTGAGGTAATTAGTTTCTCTGCAGAGCTGATTAACTTCCTCTGTGGATTTCCACAAAACATGCACTGTTGGGCCTTGAGGACAGGGATGGAGAACACTGTACTAGAGGACAGCAAGGGACCCCATGCACCTAATGGGGATGGAGGAAGCCCCAGGTAAGTTTAAATAAACCCACAACGCCCATCTCAGGTTCCCTTTAAAGAGAGTCTGAAGCGAGAATAAATCTCGCTTCAGACCTCATAGATAGCAGGGGCATGTGTGCCCCTGCTAAAACGTCGCTATCCCGCGGCTTAACGGGGGTCCCTGATCCCCCAAATCCCCTCCGTATAGCGGGGGAGCGCTTCCGCATTGGGGCAGGGCTAACCGCCGCAGCCCTGCCTCCCGCGCGTCTATCAGACTCATACTTCCGCCTCTCCCCCGCCCCTCTCAGACTTCCTTCACTGAGAGGGGCGGGGGAGAGGCGGTGATGCGCGTCTGGTAGACGCGCTGAGAGGCAGGGCTGCAGCCGTTAGCCCTGCCTCCAGGAAGAGCAAAATTTACGACCAAGTTGGTCGTTGATTTTGCAGGGGGGGGGGGGCTTGGGGGTGAAGGGACCCCCCCATTTAGCCGCGGGATAGCGGCGTTTTAGCAGGGGCACACATGCCCCGCTAACTATGAGCTCTGAAGCGAGATTTATTCTCGCTTCAGAGTCTCTTTAAGCATGGGTTTCTTTTATTGCAGTCCACCCATTGCAGGATTGCTGTAAATTACCATTATCACAACAACAAAAATTAATATTTCAAATACACCTACATGTAAGATGTACGTTTTGTCCTAGAGTAAAATAAGAGTTAATGTAAAACAATTTGTCAGTGCCAAGCCACACAGCCCATAATACAGCTGTCACTGGCTGCAACCCTCATTTCCAATTTTAGATATACCCGGTTATAGCGTGTATACATTACACAATAACAGTCCACAGCCCTACTAAATATAAGGCGCTGTAAATTACTTTTGACTTATTGTGACAGGTTTTGGATTAGTCTGTCTTCTCATAGGGGATTCACAAAATTTCCGTTATAATTTATGAAGAGGACTTCCAGGAAATGACCAATTCAACAAAGCCAGCCACCCTACCTCCTTGTATGCCACTATTATGGCAGTTGGACTGTCCCACTGATGCCCAGACAACGATTCTGAAAATAAATGGAATCCCCTCCCCAGAACTGTCAGATTAAGGCCTGGTTTCCACTAGTGCTTTTTGTGTCAGATTTTTCTCTCAGAAAATTTGCATTGATTTTGCAACTAATGCTAGTGAATGGTGCTGTTTCCATTCAATGCAACTTTTTGTACGCGTCTGTACACGTGAAAAAAATCTGAGGTCATATCATTTTTTTTCGGACATCGCATATGATTCGCGTACAATGCTTTGTATAGGCAATGCAAATTATTGCGTTATTTGCCCTAAAATTTGCATTAGATCCATGTTTACAGGAAGTTGTCAGCAGTCATGACTAAGCTGTTACTAGGCAGATTACTTTATATTTAACTATTGCGAATTTTCACGTACGGAAATTTGTATAAAAACGCGTAAAAATTAACATGCAAATTTTCACCAATCTGAAAAATCTTATATAATTTTTTTTGCAGGCAAAAATTTCAGGCTACAGTGAAAACATACCCTAAATCTAGGTTACAGTTATATTGGAAAAAATCAATTTACAGTATAGTGTATGTAATTCTAGCTCAAATGTGCATTTTACATGTATGTGTGTATATGTATTTTTAATTGTACAGTTGTTTGTTTTTTTGCGATAGTGGCCGCGTTTGGACTGTTCCCCAGATTTCTCTACTACTTCCTTGTTTCACTGCAAAAGGCAAATGAGTTTGATAGGAGATAAATGAAATGGGTTGAAATGCTGCCCCTAATTGTGCCCCAAAATCACAACTGTGAGTGAGTGCTTATTTTCCTGAAAGTTTAAAATGGTAAGATATAACAAAAACAGTGTTTAATAATAATGGGTTATTGGATTTAAGTCTGGACACACGGAAATAAATACCGTAATTGTTATTATATTCGTGAAGCACAAACCTCTTCAGTAGTGCCTCACAAAACGCAGGAAGACGATACTTGTCTGTAGTGCCTCACAAAACGCAGGAAGACGATACTTGTCTGTAGTGCCTCACAAAACGCAGGAAGACGATACTTGTCTGTAGTGCCTCACAAAACGCAGGAAGACGATACTTGTCTGTAGTGCCTCACAAAACGCAGGAAGACGATACTTGTCTGTAGTGCCTCACAAAACGCAGGAAGACGATACTTGTCTGTAGTGCCTCACAAAACGCAGGAAGACGATACTTGTCTGTAGTGCCTCACAAAACGCAGGAAGACGATACTTGTCTGTAGTGCCTCACAAAACGCAGGAAGACGATACTTGTCTGTAGTGCCTCACAAAGCGCAGGAAGACGATACTTGTCTGTAGTGCCTCACAAAACGCAGGAAGACGATACTTGTCTGTAGTGCCCCACAAAGCGCAGGAAGACGATACTTGTCTGTGGTGCCTCACAAAACACAGGAAGACGGTACTTGTCTGTGGTGTCTCACAAAATGCAGGAAGACGATACTTGTCTGGGATGAGAAGTGATTCTTGCAGTGTAGCCCTCATATAACACTTACTGTACATTATAATAGTAGAATCCCTTTATAGTAAACTCCATAGGGACTAGGTAATTAGTTTACTATATCAGAAGTTTAAACATTGTATATTTATACAGACGGAGTTGCTGGGACCTGAGGGCTGAGCTTACTATATCCAGAGGTTTACTATTATTAATGTTTACTATAACAAGATTCTACTGTAGGAAACTCCTAGAAAGAGGAATAGTGAAACATTCATATTTACATTTGCTATATGCCAGTTTCCTGTATGTTACTGTATGCTTTGGTGTTAGCAGTTTCTGAGTAAAGCACGATTCTAGGGAAGCCAGGCTTGAGTCAGGGCATCTGATTTGCACACTTGTAGTGGGTTAGTGACTTAGAACGTATCGAAGCAAGGGACATTTTCATTAGGCGAGTAGTGATGAACGCTTCCACATTGTATTTACTTTCAATAAAGCTGTTACACGTAGATTCTCGGATATAGTAAACTCAGTCAGGTCCCAAGCATAGGCCTGTATGAATATACAATGTATGACCAATCCTGATATAGTAAACTCTTCCTGGTCCCTTGGAGTTTGCTATAAATGGATTCTACTGTATTCTAATATATTCTTGGTTTTTGCATGCAGTTTTCAAACTTGTGATTTGCAGCGAGTCTGGCTGTCACAATGCTGAACCTTGAAGAAGACTGGGAAGGGACTGCACTGGAAGCTTGAGTTCAGAAATAAATACCTAAGGAGAGCAAAGCCTCTGGACCCTAATGAAGGTTCCGTTGGCATCCTCCGATCCTCTGCCGCTCTCCGCATCCTCCTGCTGACTGGGGCCACACGCCTATGCTAGCACAAGCGCAGCCGTGCTGCAGCCACACACTAGCACGGAGCTGCACGGCGGTACTTGCGTGTTGGCGGTGCAACCACACACGTCATTTGAAGAGGAGCACATCCCAGATTAGATTACTGATAATTCCCTGTCAGTAATCTTTGGAGGGTCCACGATGGGAGAGTGGTGGACACGGAGGGAAGCTTTATTAAGATCCAAAGGCTTCCCTTTGTATTTGTTCATTTTTGATTTTGTACCTGGGCTTCAGTATACTTTAAACAAGTCAAAATTTGTACAATGCAGCTTTGCATGCTTGAATTCTGAGGTATTCTTATATGCTCAAAGCATGTAGGCACATTTATAGCTAAATGCATAGTAGGATTTTAGTATCTTTTATTACCTTAAAGTGTCCCTGCAGTCAGATAAGAAAGTAATTCATTTTTTACGGACCCAGTATTTATGGAAATTTGTCTTGTTGTGATCTCCTGATGAAATGGAGCCCAGTGCAGCTGCAAGAACAGTATAAAAGTATTACTTGCTGTAGAGGTCAGCCAGTCGACTGATGTTGCTGGCAATGTCCACTGATTCCCTGTTATAAAGAGCTACCCAGATACAACGTCTGCATAGAACTGAAACAGATCATTAAAGGAGAACTGTAGTGAGAGGTGTATGGAGGCTGCCATATTGATTTCCTTTTAAGCAATACCAGTTACCTGGCAGCCCTGCTGAGCTATCTGCCTGCAGAATCACACCAGGAGCAAGCATGCAGCTAATCTTGTCAGATCTGACAATAATGTCAGAAACACCTGATCTGCTGTATGCTTGTTCAGGGTCTATGGCTAAAAGTATTAGGCCACATACACACATCAGACCATAGTCTTTTGAAAATAAAAGATCACAGACCAATTTTACCCCCTTCCATGTAGTATGAGAGCCATACCTACACAGTCTATTCTATGGAGCTGAAGTCCCGATCAGATAGAAATCTTTGCAAGATGCTGCACACAAAGATGCTGTACAGACACAAAAGATCAGTATCTTCAAAAGATCTGTTCCTGCCAAAAATCATTTCCTGCAAATTGCATTCATAGTCTATGAGATCTGCAGATCATCATACACACCTTGTTTAACTGACATTCATCTGCAGATCAGACCATCGTCTGCAGATCTGAAAATCCATCCTGGTGGATCTGATCTTCAGATGAATGTCTGTTAAACAAGGTGTGTATGATGATCTGCAGATATCATAGACTATGAATGCATTTTGCAGGAACGGATCTTTTGCAGGAACAGATCTTTTGCAGATACTGATCTTTTGTGTCCGTACAGCATCTGTGTGTGCAGCATCTTGCAAAGATTTCTGTCTGATGGGGAGTTCAGCTCCATAGAATAGACTGTGTAGAGTATGGCTCTCATGCTACATGGAAGGGGGTAAAATTGGTCTGTGATCTTTCATTTTCCAAAGACCGGACGGGAGCTGCTGATTGACTTTTTTTGTGAAATCCCTTATGCTGCCCAGCCTCATCCTGACTTTGCCTCCTGCAGCCCCCAGGTAAATTGAGTTTGAGACCTCTGGCTTAAAAGGAAATCAATATAGCAGCCTCCATACCACTTTCACTACAGTTCTCCTTTAAGTTGGGAAATGTGGTGTCATATGACCATTAGATGTCGCCATCTTTTCATTCTGCCCATCTACCAGCACAGAGCTATGCAGAAGTTCCTCAGGACTGCTTTGAAGGGGGCTTACAAGGTAGATGGTGTACTGTAGTGAAAATAATGTAATTGATAAAATTTGCTTTTTTTTTTTTTTTTTTTTTTTTTTTTACAATATTCATTTATAAATGTTCTAGTCAGTGTTTATCTATTGTAAAATATTTCCTCTCTCTGATTTACATTCTGAAATGTATCACTGGTGGTGACATCTTTAGTTCTGCCAGGTGATCTGTACGGAATGTTTGTTACTGAGAGTTCTACGCACAGAGGGAGATGTTGCTTGCTTGGCAGTTGGAAAAAGATTTTTTTTTTCCCCCCACAATGCAACAAGGTTCACAGATGGCAATCTGTCAGGACCATGGTCATTACATCACACTGTGGGAGAGATGTCACCACAATTTCAGCCACAGAACTCCCTGATGATCTATTTATTTATTACGCGTATATTCCGGCGTATTAGACGACTGGGCATATAAGACGACCCCCAACTTTTCCAGTTAAAATATACATTTTAAGATATACTCGCCCTATAAGAATATCCCTCTTGACTGTTGGACATTTGTATACTGTACTGTGTGTACTGGTGCTATACTGTATAAACAGGTACAGATACTGGTGCTGTACTGTATGTGGCACCCAGTATAGAACAACCAGCCAATCGCGGCAAGCGATGTACCTTACCGGCAATTGGCTGGTTGTTGTATACAAAGCCTGCATGGATTGGTCAACTATCCCTGTCTCCAAGACTATCAGAGTGGTTGTGCAAACATGCCTCTTTCACCTGCCTGGCCCGCCCTTGTATACTATTACCTCCTTCTCTGCCTCTTAGATCTCGCACTTCTCCATCCTGGCTCGGAAGTTTCAGCACCCGCCCTATAAGACACCTGGCGTATAAGACGACCCCTGACTTTTGAGAAGATTTTCCTGGGTTAAAAAGTAGTCTTTTTTTATACACCAGAATATTCAGTATTTATTGTATTTATAAAGCGCCAACATATTACGCAGCGCTGGACATTAGTGAAAGTTACAGACAATATTTATGGGTGACATACAGCAATAAGACAATACAGGAAAACAAGTAAAACCAGATCACGCAGCCCAGTATAAGTACAGCGTAATGCTTAGTAAGTCACTGGATGGGAGCATGGGGATTAGGCAAGTCAAGTTCACTTGGCTTACAATCTAGAGGGAGAGGTGGGGACACAAAAGGGAGGGGACCAGAGATCTTGATCAGAAAAGGTAAAAAAATAAATAAAAATCAATACATTGAAAAGTGAGCAGTTACGAATGATTGACTGTGGTGTAATCCTTTCATGCTGTTTGATCCTCTTGAGACTGCAAGAGATCATCATTGCTGCTTGCAGACAAGAGAAAAAGACAGCACCAACGGCCATAAACCTAACTTCTAACAATGTAATAGGATAAAAGGTTATTATATACACAGTATATGCGCACAAAGGGTTATGCTGCTTGCTTGGCAGTTGGAAACTGCCTTTATTTTCCATAATGCAACAAGATCCACAGACAGGAAGCTCTGTCAGTGTCATGGCCCTGACATCACATTGTGGGAGGGGTTTCACTACAATATCAGACATACAGATGTCCCTGATGAGCTATTTAAAAAAAAAAAAGTAAATATTTCTTGTCGAAATGAAGGTATTGGCTAATGATTGGAATTAAGTTGAATCCTTAAAGTCCCTCTTTAAAGTAAACCTGTATCCCAAATGTATATTGCAGAGACTCAGATGGATTTTGCCCATCACCATCCCTAGTTTGGAGAATATTGGTGACAAGATCAGAGGATTATTGATTTCCCACAAGAAATCATTACCGCATTATTGAATAGATCATCAGGGACCTCTATGTGTCTGATTTTGCAGTGAAACCCCTCCCACAGTGTGATGTCATGGCCTTGGTCCTGACCGTTTGCTGTCTGAACCTCATTGCATTGCGGGAAATAACAACTTTTCCTAACTGCCAAGCAAGCAGTATCCCCCTCTGTACATAGAACTCTCAGTAACAAACATTCCATACAGATCACCTGGCAGAACTAAAGCTATGGCCATCAGTGATACATTTCAAAATGTAAATCGGGGATAAGAAAGATTTTACAATGGGCAAACACTGACTAAATAATCTATAAATAAATTGTGAAAAATAAGCAATTACATTCATTAATCTGTTATTTTCACTACAGTTCCTCGTTAAGCAGCAGTGCCAATTTGCAATGGTTGAAAACTGTGAAAGATTTACTAGAAAGAATTGTATGTTGGAGAAGCCTTTCAGGAACTTGTCCGACTTCTAGGCTGTACACTGCACCCCTCCGCACTACTGATAGCTAGAGGAGTGGTGCAGCTGTGTAGCCCAACCCTCAAGCAAAAGAGGTGCTTTTCTATTTGGAGATAGAGAAGTGCTTATAACCTCTTGGGCTGGGGGTGGGGCTACAACTTCAAGCTGGCAGAAATTACCCTCAGAAAACTCGGCTAGTAGTTTGGTTTTTATTTACTCCGGATAGAAAAGGAAACAATTTCTGTAAATTGCACAATCGCCTGCAGCAGATTATACAACGCTTCCAATCGCCATAACAATAATGCCAGAAATTGCTTTAGCAAATGCTAGAAAAAACACAGGGCATTTGCTACAGTGATTGGCGATCTGTAGTGGGCCACAGGCTTTAGGGCTGGAACCCACTAGATCATTTTTTGAGCGTTTAGGGATCGCTTTCAATTGCTAGCGATTTCCCTAAACGCTCTGCCAATGTAAGTGGATGGAGCAGATACCACTGGAGCGATTGCAATTAGGCAAATCGCAATCACAAGACATGCAGCATTTTGGGAGCATTTTTCACCAGAAAACTGGTATTGTTTAAAAGGAAATAAATATGGCAGCCTCCACATCACTCTCACCTCGGGTTTACTTTAAACTTCTGTTCTAAGGCTATATAATAGTTGTGGAACATAAGTAGAAGTAATCTGCCTCCTCACACAGGTTACATTTTGTTACTGGTTTTTGTAATATGTGCATTGTTTAGTCCTGTGCAGTTAGTGCACGAAGTACACACATCTGTGACTAAACTGAATGTACTGACTTAGTGATATGCTGTTAAACAATAGCCTTCACTAAACATCTGTAAGTCTCCTCAAAAGAGTCTCCAAATGGGTTTTTTATGCCTTTTCCCTTTAATCCATGTACTGTATATGCTTAACCACTCCACTAAAGCAAATATTTTGACTTTCCTCTGCCGCAAGTTTCAACATCTGACAGCCTTTCATCCGTCTTTAGAACAGCTGATGAGAATTGGGACCCCCCCTTTATTTAGTTTCTTCCAGTTGAGAAGACTTTTAAAGCAGTATTGTCACCATAAAAATCAAATTTCAACAGCAACTGGTCTGAGTATATTAAGTGATAAAGATGCTAATCCTGCATTCCAAACTTTTTCTGCTGTTATGGTTTGGAGGTATCGCATACCTTAGGAGCACTGGCCCTTTATTAGCCATTGCCATTCAGTTGCATGCTGGGGGTTCTTTTTATATATAATATATTCCTCCTCTTCCCTTTATTTCCCTGCCTAGCTGAAACATGATCCTCTGCTCACTTGTGTTTACAAGCAAGGCTGAGGTGACTCAGTGATTGGAGGAGAAAATAAAAAAAAGTTAAGGGAAGAAATGACATCAGTATTTAGCCTCAAACTGTGGGCAAAGACATCGTACCCACCAGGAACAGAATTCTCTTCATTTACTCTATAAGGTTCACTGAAATCAAAACCTGGACAGTACAATACATGTGTTATGTAAGTAGATCAAGTATTTATCTACTTACATACCGGTATGTGTTTTTTTTCCTGGCATAGTATGGCTAAGCCTCCTGCTTTAACAACTGTCATATCTCTAAGCATAGCTGCTGTGAGATATTGCCATGAAGTAATAGTTTTTGAAGTGGAATATAACAAGTGAAAAGTTCCCTTGGACCCTCTCTTTACCATTATGGCCCAGTGCACACCAAAACCGCTAGCAGATCCACAAAACGCTAGCGGTTTTGGGTGCGGAGTACAAGATTTGGCGCAGTGCACACTGAGCGGATTTGGATGCGATCCGCTTGGCTAATGTAATTTAATGGGCTGGTGCACACCGGCGGTTTGAGTTTTTTTGCAAACCGCAAACGTGCAGCAGGAGGCACGTTTGCGGTTTGCTAAAAACCTCAAACCGCCGGTGTGCACCAGCCCATTCAATTACATTAGCTAAGCGGATTTTCAGGCGGATGCGGCCAGCGGATCCGCTCTGTGTGCACTGGGCCTAAGTTAGCAAGCAGCAGTTTTGATAAGCTATTAGCTTCTTGACTATAGGTATAGGAGAACTTCAACATATTTTCTACAGTGGTCATTAAAAACCAAATTGGATTTTTTTTTTTTTTTTTTTTTTTAAATCCCTCTGCGCTTTTAGCTTTGCCACACTATTATTATAAGGTCTAAGAACGGTAGTTTGGTTTAAAAAAAAAAAAAAAAGTTCATGAAATAGTTAAACCTTTGCTTTCACTTTCCATGGACTCTCATGGGGTGATTACACAAGAGAGTTTGGTGAGAGTTTTGCTTCTGTTTGAAGAGTAAACAAAAGTGGAAGGTAAAGGTGCCCATACATCAGACGACTTTGGAGGACGATTGACCAACCAATTTGATTATTATTATCGAAATGGTTGAAAATCTGTGCCGCCAAGTGCAGGCCCGATAGACGATGCAAACAATTTTGTGCCGAAATTGGTTGCGTTAGTCGATCACGCCTGGTGCAAGATGTTGGGCCGGGTGTGCGGTGGCCGATTTTGGAACGAGCACGAAACCTGCAGTATATGGGCAGCTTCGACTAAGCTACACATTTATCTCTAATCAGATTAGAGATACATTTGTCTCTGTCAAATCTGCCCATAATCTTCTGATGTATGGGCACCTTTGCATTATCTGAGTGACTGATCTACACAGCTGTGCTGACTAGCATCCCTGTCAGCCCAGGAGATAACTGAAGATGGCTGCTGCCATCGCTAATTGCGTGGGAATTTTGTCACGCAGACAATATAAATTTGTCTAAAGCCCCATCTACACGATACGATTCTATTTTCGATTCGATTAAATCCGACATGTCCGTTGAGGATTTGATTCAATTCGATTTGCCATTGCAAAACAATGACGAATCAAATTTGATTCAATTTGATTTGTCATTGTTTTGCAATGGCAAATCGAATTGAATCAAATCAAATCCTGAACGGACATGTCGGATTTAATCGAATCGAAAGTAGAATCGTAATCGAATTGTACAAAGAATCGCATCGTGTAGATGGGGCTTAAGGCATATACTCATATGGGAAATGGACCATTCAGAAACAGGTTTTCATTGTGCGTTATATCAGACTGTAATTCCACTTAAGACATTTGTCCCTCAAAGTGGTCCAACAAGGTTGGTTTGTAGACTGTTTGAGAGAGTAGTGGTGGCTTGGGACTATGGATGTTGAAGTCAGATCCACCTGGTTGACATGCTTGTTCTGTACCTAAAGTGGGAGTGGCCTCCCCAAAAGTGGAGCAGCTGTGTACTGTAGAGTAACCAATCAAAATTATTCATCTGTGCCTCTGCTTCAGGTTTCACTTTTTTTTTTTTTGCACAAGTTTCAGTGACTGCACCTGTGGCACACTGGGGCTTGTCCAGTCCTGCCATAGATGGTTCATAGTGTTTTGTTTCTTTAACCTTCATTTTACCAAAACTGTGAAAACAAGGACACTGAATGTCTTTGCACAAATTCTGTGCTTTTTACATAGATAATGACAGACTTGTATGAAATTGTTGATATCTCAGTGTTCTCAACTGGAATCCTTTTTTTCTTCACCAAGCTGTATGTCATTCTAAAAGGATGCCACAGATTCCAGACTACTCAAGATTGAGGACAGCATCTTAACCTTCCATTAGTATTGCACTGGTAAAGCTGTTTCAATGGCAAACATGAGGTGAAAATTGCAATAAAGTTTGGAAACTCCTTGCAGTACTTTTCAGTAACAGTGTTGTGTTCCTTTTAACGTAGACTGATTAAGATCCATATTGATATTGAGAGCAATGTTTTCTCTCAGTTCTATTGCTCAGAAACCACTTTAAGAGATGTACATCTGGATCATTCTGGTAATGTTGAAGTGAATAAGATGGTAGTAAACTAAGTTTATAGATATGCAAACAAAAGGTGTGTGGGATCAGATTTGTAGGTTCAGGTTATGCATTATGAATGTGAACTGCTATGGAGACTGGACATATATAAAAAGCCTGCATGTAGCAAGTTAGAATAGCGCAAACTATTACCTAGCAGTACAGTGACCAGACCCACAAAATTGTATGGGCAGTGAGCGCATGCAGGCTTTGAATAAGGTTGTGTTCACATTGGCGGACGGCCATGTGTTCGGAACACAACGCGTACGAACGCACGCCATCCACATTTGTATGCATTGCGCGGCTTATCCCATTTACTGAAAGTGAAAGCTGCGTGTTTTGGGAAAAATTGGGTGCAGCATGCAATCCCGGACCGCATGCAGTGTGAACATCAGACAGTGCAGTCTGTGCACTGTCTGATGCCGTGCGTGTCGGACTCCTGCACACGTTCCCGAAATGCGGATGGGAACGCGTGCAGTGTAAACGGGGCCTAAGTCCAATGTCCAGTCTCCATTGCAGTCCACACACTGTGAATCCAGCATTAGTCTCTGGCCTAACTGGTTAGCAGACATCTGTAATACTACATGTTCCTGCTCATGCTGGCATGTGCTGCTCATACATGTACACCATGCCCTGGATCTGAACATACAGCCATTTATGTATAGATCAGGCTGCAGGGAGAGTTGTGTAAACATCACACACAGTATGGAATGTGGCATTATGACCGGTTTCCAGTAATAAACTTGCATTAAAAGCAAAAGTGAAGGTATCTACACAATGCCTTATGGTAGGTGAAAATCACCCGTAGGAGCTACTCGCCTCAGTAGGGCAGTGGTTCCCGACCTTTTCCAGCCCAGGGAACACTGTCTGACCAAAATTTTCTCCGGGGAACGGCGCGGGGGGGTGTGTGCAGCCCCCGGTTGTTTGCGCGACCTAGTGGACAAGGCCGTGCGCAGCAGGCTATGGGGGGGGGGGGGCCTAGGGTGCGGCTGCATAGCATAGTTGCCCCAGTGTAGGGAGTTTAGTTGCCTCAGTATAGCCAGTATAGTGCCCCAGTATAGCCCCACAGTATAGCTAGTATAGTGCCCCAGTATGGCCAGAATAGTGCCCCAGAATAGTTCCCCCCGCCCGTCCCCGCCGCTGTTATTACCTTAACAGCTGCCGCTCTCCCGTCTCCGGCGCGTGTATATTTCAAGCAGCATATCTCCGGCTGCTCTGTGTGATGCGGAAGGAGGCAGGGCAGCGGCTTCCTGTAACGGCGATATGTATCGCTGTTACTATGGAAACCGAGCCCTGCCTCCTGCGCATCACACACAGAGCAGCCGGGAGATACGCTGCTAGAATAAAAACATGCGCTGGAGAGGGGAGAGTGGCCGCTGCTAAGGTAATAGCAGCGGGGACGTGCGGGAGGGGGGATAAGAGCACAGCACATCAAGCAACGCTCCGCGGCAGAACCCTGGTTGAAAAACGCTGGTCTACAAATCCCTTCCACCGCTGGGACCCCTGGACAAAAGTAAACAAAAATAATCCCAGTCAGGCCCTGGGGAGGGGGGGGGGGGGGAATAGCTGAGCCTGATTGGTCTGCTCTACTACGCAGGTGTCAGCACCTAGGCAGTAAAGCGGACCCGATTGGGCTTGACCATTTCCGCCAGAGCCCATCAAAGAGCTGGTACTTCGCCTGCACATACCTCCAACAAGCCTTGTTGGCGGACTTTTTGGTTGGTCCCAGCGCTGGATCCCCTCTGCTAAGGAGGAATGGGGAAGCCTCTTTAGGATCCATAGGCTTCCCCATTCCTTTCAGGTACACCTGAAGTGAGATGCACATGATGAAAGCCATATTTATTTGCTTTTAAACAATACCAGTTGCCTGGCAGCCCTGCTGATCTTTCTGCCTTCAGTGGTGGAAACGAGTATTCAGCTTGTATAGCCACACATCAGTCAGAAATATTTGATCCGCTTCATGCTTGTTCAGGGTCTATGGCTAAACTTATTAGAGGCAGATGATAAGCAGGACAGCCAGGCAGTTTGCTTTGTTTAAAAGGGAATATATCAGCCTCCATATTTCGTACTGCAAGTGTGCTTGAAGCTTCTAATTAACCTCCTGAGCGATAATCCCGAGCTGAGCTCGGGATATATCGCGCAGGAGGATTTCTCAGGCCCTAGTGGGCCGATTTGCATATTTTTTTTTTTGTTACACGCAGCTAGCACTTTGCTAGCTGCGTGTAACTTCCGATAGCCGCCGCTCAGCCCCCCCCCTACCCGACCCCTTGCGCAGCCTGGCCAATCAGTGCCAGGCAGCGCTGAGGGGTGGATCGGGACTCCCTCTGACGTCGTGACGTCATCCCGCCCCGTCGCCATGGCGACCGGGGAAGCCCAGCAGGAAATCCCGTTCTGAACGGGATTTCCTGCTTACTCTGATCGCCGAAGGCGATCGGAGTGGGTGGGGGGATGCCGCTGCGCTGCGGCTATCATGTAGCGAGCCCTGGGCTCGCTACATGATTTAAAAAATAAAAAATTTAAAAAAATAGTGCTGCGCCACCTCCTGGGCGATATAATTGTATCGCCCAGAGGGTTAAAGTGCAGAGGCTCAGTATGACGGCCAAGAAACTTTTTCTTTCAGTAGATAGCTGTCCGTAATGGCACGGCTTTCCTACTAGTACGATGCCATTGTGTCACAATATCTAAGTTGCTTGCATTTATATTCTGGTGTAATTTGCAAGAAACTTGAGGTTCTCTAGTTTCTGCTGAGCTTTCCCACAATCACCCTACTCATTTTGTAATTTAAAGTACCCTTGACCTTGTTGTATAATACAGAGGTCCCCAACCTTTTCCAGCCCGGGAACCGCTTTCTGACCAAATGTTTCTCCAAGGACCTGGGGGGGGAGGGTGCTTGAGATGTGGGGGGTGCGCGACCTAGTTACCCCAGTATAGCTAGTATAGTCCCAGTATGGGTAGGTAGTGCCCCAGTATAGTGTCCAGTATGGGTGAGTAGTGTCCCAGTATAGCTAGTATAGTTGCCCAGTATGGCTAGTATAGTTCCCAGCATAGTGCCCTAGTATAGTTGCCCAACATAACTAGTATAGTTCCCAGTATAGGTAGGTGGTGCCCCCGCCACTCCCGTTACCTTATGAGCGGGCAGCCGCTTCCGGATTCCTCCAGGCACCTCTCTCCTTCATGCAGCATCTCCGATAACAGCAGCGCGTATTGCAGGGGAGGGAAGGAGGCAGGGCAGCAGCTTCCTGTAGCGGCTATATGCTACGCCACTTCCTTCCCTCCTTACAGCAGCCGCAAGATGTGCTGCGGTTATCGGAGATGCTGCATGAAGGAGAAAGGCACCTGGGGGAATCCGGAAGCGGCCGCTCGCTCTTAAGGTAACAGGAACGGCTGGGTCGAGAGGACAGACCCGCCGCGGCCCAGCTGGAAACTGGCAACGGACCGGCAGTGGGCCACGACCCGGTGGTTGAGGACCCCTACAATATACTAAGTTTAATGCTCAATTTATTAGCTGTGCTGTGACTTAAGAGTCACAGCACTATCCTCCCCCTTCAGCACCCCCCGCCCTGCAAATCCGTAAATGCAAAGCTCGAGGATGGTCTGGTAGGAAGTGTGAGTACTTCCTCCTCTCTGCCCATCATTTATAACATCCCCTGCACTCACCACCATTAGTTCCTGTTTGCACACCGCGCTGCGGACCTTCGCTAATTTAGATCAGAACGATAGTATACTATCATTCTGAGCTAAATTAGTGCAGGACCACACCCAGCGCAGCTCCGCAGCGCGGTGTGCAAACTAAAAATTGGCGAGTGCAGGGGATGTTACAGATGATGGGCAGAGAGGAGGAAGTACTCACACTTCCTACCAGACCATCCTCCATGTTTCGCTCCAGTCGAAGATTTTGGCTGAACATAGCTTGGGGGGCACTAAAAGAAGATGCTGTGATTTATGTCAATGAATAAATTAGATAAACATTAAACATACTATATTATACAGAGAGGTCAGGGGTACTTTAAGATTTGCATTCTTCTTGCCTTTACTATACTGTTGAGGCCAGGATCCTGCCCATACCAGACTGATGAGCCCCAAGGTTCCCACTAATGATACAATCCTGACTTTAAAGAGACTCCGTAACAAAAATTGCATCCTGTTTTTTATCATCCTAGAAGTTCCAAAAGCTATTCTAATGTGTTCTGGCTTACTGCAGCACTTTCTGCTATCACAGTCTCTGTAATAAATCAATGTATCTTTCCCCTGTCAGACTTGTCGGCCTGTGTCTGGAAGGCTGCCAAGTTCTTCAGTGTTGTGGTTCTGCTATGAACTCCCCCTTCCAGGCCCCTCTATGCACACTGCCTGTGTATTATTTAGATTAGGGCAGCTTCTCTCTTATCTTTTACAAGCTGGATAAATTGTCCTCTGAGCTGGCTGGGCTTTCACATACTGAGGAAATTCAGACAAGGGCAAAGCTGTTTGCAGGAAGAAAAGAGCAGCCTGAAACTTCAGTGCATGAGAGATGCAGGGGGAAAGAAACACACAATGATCTCTTGAGATTCAAAAGGAAGGGTGTATACAGCCTGCTTGTGTATGAATGTATTTTCTATGTGTGGACATACTGTACATCAACCTACTTCCTGTTTTGGTGGCCATTTTGTTTGTTTATAAACAAACTTTTTAAAACTGTTTTTAACCACTTTTAATGCGGCAGGGAGCGGCGAAATTGTGACAGAGGGTAATAGGAGATGTCCCCTAACGCACTGGTATGTTTACTTTTGTGTGATTTTAACAATACAGATTCTCTTTAAAGTCTTACCAAATTTATGTAGTAGAAGGGTAAAAATACTTTGAATGGGTACTTTTGGTATTTTCTCATATTGCAAATGAATTGGTAAGATTGTACAATCAAGATTAGTGAGCTCCATTAACCAACTCGGTACTGTGATAGCGATCACAGATTGCAACATGAAAACAAAAAGCTCTGGTTCTTAAAGGACATCTGTAGTGACAGGTATATGGAGACTGCCATATTTATTTTCTTTCAATCAATATAATATCAGTTGCCTGGCTAGGCTGCTGGTCCATTTGGCTGAAGTAGTGTCTGAATCAGACCTGAAACAAGCATGCAGCTTATCTTGTCAGATCTGACCTGCTACATGCTTGTTCAGGGTCTATGGCTAAAGGTATTAGAGGCAGTGTCATCAAGACTGCCCGGCAACTGGTGTTGCTTCAAAGGCAATAAATATGCCAGCCTCCATATACTTTCTACCTCAGTTGTCCTTTAATGGTGCCAGAGCCTGCTGTACACACATCAAACTATTAGCCAATTTTATTTTAATATGAGAGGTTACCCATCTGTTCATAGTATTCAAAATCTGTTGACCCTCACTAACATGGAAGTGGTAAACATGGGCAACACAGTAATTTGTTAATCAAAATTAGGTGTACCGTATTTTTCAGACTACGACGCACCTAGGTTTAGAGGACAAAAACCAGGAAAAAAAAAAATACTAAACCTAGTGCATCCATGGTGAAGAGGGGCATCTTGTGAATTAAGCCTCCTTAGTACCTCATGCCCCCTTGTGTCTCCGTGTTCTTCTCTGTCCCCATGTGTCCTTCATGCCCCCTTGTGTCTCCCTGTGTACTTCTCTGTCCCCATGTATCCTTCATGCCCCTTTGTGTCCCCCTCTGCATGGGCACAGTACAGGAAGTCCAAGACGTTGCAGTGGGTTGGAGGTTCATATTAGCAGGCTTTAAGTACGGAACTCCTGCATTTGGACTATAAGATGCAATGTACACACACACACACACACACACACACACACACACACACACACACACACTTTTGGGGGAAGAAAAAGTGAGTCTTATAGTCAAAAAACAGTACATACTCACTCCTACGCTCTTCAGGACCTGCTTTCCCAAGCTCCAGCAAGGGCAAAATATGCTACCAGAAAGGAAAGCGGTTCTAACAAATCAAGGAACTAAATCCTTTACTTTTCTTATTCATATTTTTTTTTTTTAAGAATTTTGAATATGTATACAGAAATTTTCATTGTATCTACAAAATTTTTCATCATCAATTGAAAACCGGTAGGTGCAAGCTGAAAAAAAAAAAAAAATCTACTTACCTGGGGCTTCCTCCAGCCCTTAGCAACCGATTTGTCCCTTGCCACAGCTCCAATCCCAGCCACTGGCCCAGGGTCCTCTCTGTTTCAGAAATCAACCGGCATCTACTACGTAGGCATTTGGCCGTGCCGCTCATTATTGCGCTCATGTGGCCTGGAGCGTTCCGCACAGGCGCAGAAGTACACTCCAAACCACATGAGCACAATAACTAACTTCATGCAGGCAAAGAAAATGCTGACCTGGTGAGATTGGCATCTGCAACGGAGTGGACCCCAGGACATTGGCTGGGAGCAGAGTTGCGGTGAGGGACAGATCGGCTGCCAGGGGCTGCAGGAAGCCCCAGGCAAGTAGTTTTTTTTTTTTTCCCCCAGCTCACACCTTCCCTTTAAAAGCAGGCGATGTTTTTTCAGCATTTTCTTGCTTGCTGGGGCTTAAATGGTATTTTATAAACTATGAAAACATTTCCTGTGGGAAAACTTAAGAGACATGTTTAAATTTGAGGTCCTTGATACTCATTTAATTCAGTAAGTCACCTGCTTACACAAAACCCAAACCTTTACAGTCTTAAAAAAAAAAAAAAATACCCATGTTTAGGCCCCATTCACACCTACAAGTACAAAACGTCTGCGATTACCGCCAGCATTTTGCGGTGAGTGATTGTTCCGTGATCGCAATTAAGTGCTTCTATAGCACTAAAGACGATCGCCGGGAAATCGCCTGAAAATGGTGCAGGCTACACATTAGCGTTTGGCGATTTGCATTAATCGCTGGCAATTACCGCAAATCATCCAAGTAAGAACAGGCCCATAGGTTATTATTGAACTGGCACTTTAAAAAGCGCTAGTGCTTGAGCGTTTTGCCGAAATCGCCGGCAAAACACTTGTGTGTGAATGGGGCCTTAATCTACCTTTCCAATCAAAAGGAATATTGGTAGCATGCAAGTTCAGATCCTTCTGTGTAGCTAAAAAAAATTCTCAGCTGTTCTCATGTGAGTGTGAGAAAGCAGTGTGTGTGACTAGGCAGAAACAAATAGTATGGACTCGTTCACACTGGAGGCGCTTTGTGATTTATTTATTTAAAGCGCTGGCAATTTTTCAAAACTGCCCTGAAAGCACTTGTGCAATGATTCTCGATGAGAGGGTTCACATCGGAGCAGTTCCTTTCCGATCCACTCAGAAAAGCATTGCATGGGCCATTTTTGAGGCAATTCCGACTCAATGGAAGGGATAGAAGAAAAAAAAAACCGCAAAACGCTGACAAAATTGCTTTGTGCAGCGATTGTGTTCACGGTTTTAAGAATACATTGTATTATTTTCCGGGTCAAAGAGTTCACTTCCTCACTTGCATCAGGGAGTGAATTAAAAAAAACACTTGGGAAAAAACACTTCACAAAAACGGAACACACCCCCAAGCGCCGGGAATCTGAAAAAAAAAATCATTACAAAAAAGACCACCGCCAACGCGATGGGAACGCAATGTGAACAAGGCCTAAAGCATTCCTTTGTGAATAGTGAGAGAAGTGGGACCCCTGCCATAGAAGCCCATTGAATTTATCAGTAAAGGAAAAATTGTGCAACCAAAAATGTCCATAGTGTGCAAGGGCCCTAATACTTTTAGCCATAGATCTTGAACAAGCATACAGATCAGGTGCTCTAATTAAAGTCTGACTGGATTAACTACATTTGTTGTAGGCAGAGCACACACTTGTATAAGTTTTCTGTGCATGTTTTACTGCATAACTTTTCTGCAAAGCATGTGTGTTTGCATGTAGGAAACCTTTTTCCCAGAAACTAATGTCATTTTAGGGAAAATGTACACAGTGCTGTACTGCTGTCAGTTTTTCTTCCTGCATGTTAAAAAAAAAAAGCTTTCAAGTGTGAACTAATCTATTAACATTAGTTCTCTTGATTAACATTGGTGCTCAGTTTTCCTGTGCATTAAACACACACAAAGAGACAAGTGTGCTTCCCTGCCTTAGCCGATAGCCAGGCAACTGGTATTGTATAAAAATGATAGCAGCCTCCACCTCTCTCTTACCCATGGTTCACTTTACATGCACTGTTGTGATTAGCTCAATTTCAAGCTGCATACAGTTTGCACAAATTGTCTGTTACAAGAGCCCACCAAACCCCTGGTTTGTGAACTGTGTTGTGGTTTCTCTTTGCATGTGATGCAAAGCAGACGTACCACATCACCGGGTGGGCCGACCTCTCTTCTAACCGCTGCCAGCAGCATACATCATACAGCTCCCGCTGCAGGTCACATGACGAGCAGTGGGAGCTGTACAGAGTGTGCTGCACCACAGCCAGCAACTGTAGGAGAGGATGCAGTATGTCTGCTTTTCTGTGTGCTGCTCTGCATGGCTGTGGAAGGATCCCACTTGTTAAAGGGAACCTTAAAGGAGAACTGAAGAGAGAGGTATATGGAGGCTGTTATGTTTATTTCCTTTTAGACAATACCAGTTGCCTGGCAGCCCTGCTGATCCTCTGCCTCTAATACTATTAGCCATAGCCCCTGAACAAGCATGCAGCAGATCAGGTGTTTCAGTGGTTCAGACTTATAAGTCTGATCTGACAAGACTAGCTGCATGCTTGTTTCTGGTTTTAATCAGATACTACTGCAGAGAAATAGACCAGCAGGGCTGCCAGGCAACTGGTATTGATTAAAAGGAAATAAACATGACAGCCTCCATATACCTCTCTCGTCAGTTCCCCTTTAAAAAGGAGCTGTTAGGTATAAGGTCTCAGAGAAAATAAACACATATATCAGTAGCTAAATATAGGCTGTACTTACATTACATATGCATTTCACTGTCCACGTTTGTACTTCACAGAATTTTTATATAGTATATGCAGAGATTGATGCTCCTGACAGCTCATGGCAGGTTCCATGTTTTTCTGTCTTCTATGAAGCCAATTGTGTCGTCATGTCCTCCCTGCTTCCTGATCACAGAAAAGCTCGTACTGAATAACACAGTGTGCAGTGAATATTAATTAGCCATGTGGCTAGGAACAATAGCTGACTCTTGCAGTGTACTCTGGCCGGAGATTTATCAGTGCTACGCGCTGGACTGATTACAACCTGCTGTAACGGCTCATTAGCAGCCGAGGGGAGGGGCCCCAGAATGCTTTGCAGTATAGTATGCGGCTTGCGTCCTGCTTGGGTCTAACAGCTTTTCTGATAAGCACACATCAAAGGTAAGAGAGATTTTTATCTTCACTAATGCCTTTTTGGCTTCCTTCTAAACTGTTTAACACAGGAGAATAGAGGTTTAAATTCGCTTCTGCAGCCTGACAGTTACTCTTTAACTCAAAAAAAATCCATGAGTTTCACTTACCTGGGGCATCTACCAGCCCCCTGCAGCCATCCTGTGCCCTTGCAGCCACACATGACTCCTCCAGTCCCCCGCTGCCAGCTAGTTTCGTTTTTGCCGACTGGGAGTCGGCCGGCCATGCGTACCTTTTTACGCATTCCCGCTGGTGTAGAAAGCCAGAATCGCGGACGTTAACAAGTACATTTTTACGCATTACAGGTGCAATGCGTAAAAATGTACGCATGACACCTGTTACACGTAAAAATGTACTGGTTAGTGTCGGAGATAGCTTTCTGTACCAGTGGGAATGCGTAAAAAGGAAACCTGCAGGGAAAGTAAAGTGCTTAGGTTGGGTAACTACCTCAGGGAGAGGGAAGCCTCTGGATCCTCCAAAGGCTTTTCTTCTTAGGCTGTTCCATTGCTGAGGCCCCAGCAGCATGGCCACACTGGACCTGCACAGAAGCACCGACCCAATAGGGATCCGCTTTGTAGGTTGTGGATTGGGATTAATCCCCTCCATGCAGCCCTCGGTCTAATTCATTAAATACATAATACAATATTCTATTAGTGTAAAGTCACAAGTAGGTTATCTTGAGGCTTTTTTATTTGGGGGGGCAGGGAGTGTGATGTTCTAGGCAATAAAGAAAGACCACAAGCAAGATTATAACATTTGTGATATTGTACAGTTAAACAGGACTCCCTCTTCAATAACTAATACAAATGTTCGATTCCTACTCACCCTTGGGATGCAATTGCTTTTACATGGGTACTCCTGGATCTAAAAATAAAGCCACTGCTGCATGGCCCTCCTATAGTAATGGCTGGTTCACACTTGGCGCTTTTTCAGCGTTTTGCTGATCGCTGGCAATCAGCAAAGCGCTGCTACTAATGTATGCCTATGGAAACATTCACACTGCGGCGTTTGCGATCAATCAATCGCAAAACGCACTGCGTGCATCATCCTTTGGGCGATTGTGTTGTGATTCTTGTTCTATCACAATCACAAATCGTGGCAAATCGCAAAGTTTGTGCTGAGGAATCACAAACGTAATTGCAATAAAGCGCCCAAAGTGAACCGGCCCTAAGATTTGCTATTAACAGATAACTTCACAAAACAAAATATTTCCCTGAATTACAAGATAAAAAAATGGTGGTCTATAAAGATCTGTGTCCTCTGAGCATCAGATTCAGTACTCCCCCTGCAGGCAGGACTTTGTTGCACTGCAAAGCCTGAAGGAAATGTTAACTGAGTAATAGGCAAGATTGGTTTCCTAGGGCAGGTTTCCTTCACAACAAGGCTGTAGAAAGTGGTGATACTTGCCTCTCTCCCCAGGGCAAAAAAAGGGGCGGAGCCAGACAATATCTTTGTAAGGGTGGCCATACATGGTACAATTTTCCATTTTTTCAATTAGATAATTTCGTTCGATTATTCCGTTAGATCAAATATAAAGATTTGGTACTTATCCGTTAGCCGGGCGCATCCGGCAGGTGGCGCTGTTGATCTTAATTCCAATCATAATTACTTCACGTCAACCTGTGAATGTTAACGCCGGATGCGCCCGGCTTAAACAAATCAAGCCGCCGGCTTGCTTCGTGTCTCGCTCTTCTCCCCCTCTTGCCCTCTCTCCTATAGAACACTGGGGAGGGGACATGCGTGTCCCCCAGAGTCGTTCGTCGCAATGCCGCGACGAACGACTCTGGAGGGACACGCATGTCCCCTCCCCAAGGCTTATACGAGAGAGGGCAAGAGGGGGAGGAGAGCGAGACACTCACGAAGCAAGCCGGCGGCTTGATCTGTTTAAGCCGGGCGCATCCGGCGTTTACATTCACAGGTTGACGTGAAGCAATTATGATTGGAATTAAGATCAACAGCGCCACCTGCCGGATGCGCCCGGCTAACGGATAAGTACCAAAGATTTTTCCAGCATGTCCGATCTGATTTTTCTTGAAAAAAAAAAACGGGATAATCGTTAGAATTTCTTGATCGAAAAAAAATAATATATTTTCAACTTTCATTCGATTCGATCATTTAGATCGAATAAACGGGATAATTGAACGTTTTTATTGTACCATGTATGGCCACCAGGTTCAACTGTAGTCCAAGCACAGCCAAAATCGACTCAAAAGCCATCTACACAAGTTACATCAAACAAATGGGATGAAACATTTCATGCCATTCTAAAAATGTCCACTTCAGCAGTGTAAGTATCCAGTTCATCAATTGGAGTAATTCTTTAATGTAGCTCAAAGTAAATATATCGATGTCTGAACTGTTTATTAACAAAACATGACAAACTGTTAAAAAGAAGATACATACAAATGAATATGTATACAGAAAACCTTTCAAAAATCACGATGTTCCAAGAGAAAATAAAAAGTCTGCACATGTGTATAAAGCTGGGCGATTTCTCCATCTGCACTCACCCAACAATGTGCATTTGTCCCTTTTGGAAAACCATTCTTCAGGGAAAAGTTCTATGAAACTAAATGGTATTCAGAGCCACTGTGACTCTCCAATTTGTACAAAATAAGGGAGGGGGAAGGACTCCAATTATAGAGATTTTTTTAAGCATAAAGTGGAATAGAGTGTTATGAAGCGGTTGTTCTTTTCCGCAGCCTTCACTAACAACCAAACAAGATCATGGACTGTGCTCAGACTCTGGATACAGAAACTCCAATACCATAAACCTTCCCCCAAGTGAAAGACAAAATTAGCACGTTTCATGACTTAGGTCAACTTCAGCTGTGAAAGGGACTCTTGAGATGAAACAGTGCACCATCAGGTGGGAGGAGGATTGTAATAATGTCCATAGTTCCAGGCATTCTGGTAGTTGTACTGCAGAAACAAAGAAAAAAAACAATTAGATGTGAAGACAGCAATTTATTTTACATTTTAAAATAAATTCCCTCCCAACCTCAAACGTATGTCTACCACTTCCTAATAATCCCCTAAAGAGATCCTCCATGCAACAGATCCTACAAACCTCAGAAACTAAACCACAGACATCTCCTCTACATAGTAAAGCAGCAGATTTCTGGAAAAACTAGACGCCTTGAGTGAAAGTATCCTTTAAACATTTTAATTTTCCATTTCCAAGGTGTGTGACAGGTGTGTGTTCCTAATAACCACTGTTATGCATTTATATAGCATGGCCATCTTCTGCAGCACTTTGGACTTTGAGCTACTCTGAGGGCCCATTAAAACTCTAGAATACCCATCTAATGCCCCCTGCTGCACCCCAAGGCCAAGTTTTCATGCATTGCTGATACCAGGGCTGTGGAGTCGGTCCAAAAATCCTCCGACTCCAACTCCTCAGTTTAGGATTCCACCGACTCCGACTCCACGACTCCGACTCCTCTAATTTGCATATTACAATTTTGTTGATTAAAAGTATGTAACATGAAATTCGTCTCTTAACTGCCAACGCTTAGGAATTTTACAAGACAACTGAAGTGAGAAGGATATGTAGACTACTATATTTATTCCCTTTAGACTAAAACTAGTCCTTGGTAAGAGTACTTGTATAAGGTACAAACCGGAACAAAGAACATCTATCAGGCCCTAGGCAATGTAAGTGTGGGTACATGTAAGAATGATGTGCAGGTACTCTGCAGGGGAATGAGGAGATTGTAAACAGACAACACCTCTGTGTTCAATGTGCACAGCATTCTCAGTGGATTCCCTGTAGCTCTGTGGGGAGTGCATATGTAGAGTATAGTACTACTGTGTAACAAAGTAAACCTGAGACAGATGAAATTAAAGTTTTATACATACCTGGGGCTTCCTCCAGCCGCCTTCAGGATAATCAGTCCCTCGTTGTCCTCCTCCATCACCTGGATCTTCTGCTATGAGTCCAGGTACTTGAGCCAGTCAGGCGTAGTGCGCATGCACACACTCCGCCGCCAGGAGCATACTACACCTGTGCAGCACTATTGCGCAGGTGCAGAATGTTCCTGGCTGTGGGAGCGGCATGAGGCCGGACAGCGCTGACTGGCTGAATTACCAGGACTCATAGCAGAAGATCTGGGTGGTGGAGGAGAGCGAGGTACTGATTAGCCTGAAGGGGGCTGGAGGAAGCTCCAGGTATGTATAAAACTTTACTTTTCATCCGTCTCAGTTACCCTTTAATTTGTAGTCACCAAACCAAATTTTAACAACATATCAAATTATTTGATTTCATCAGCAAAGGGAGTGCATACATTTGCATAAATCAGCATCAATGCAGAATTATTTCCATCTCGTTGACCATCTCTATTAGTGACACAGCTACACATCAGGCTTTATTCTTACAGCATAGATGTTATTTAGTATATATAAGAGATTCCTGTGTACACATCATATATACAGTCACAATCAGATATGTATATCTGACCTTAAAAATACGGGGACTGCTTTATTGAAGCAGCACAAGTAACTAATTTTGATTGGTTTATTTCATTTTTGTGGACTAAGCATAGCTATTACTGTATATATACTGTATATATACATTATTTTTAATGACTATTATCTGAGAAAAAGAACATTTTATCATATTTTCTATTTTAATTACAGTTACAAATTCATTAGGAGTCGGAGCATTTTTTCCCGACTCCGACTCCAGGCACCCAAAATTGCCCGACTCCACGACTCCGACTCCACAGCCCTGGCTGATACAACCTATGTGATCCTTGAGAGCTTTATAATTCGCGTAAATAAAGTAAGCAAATGGGCACCTCTAAATCGAAATAATAAGAATTGATCTTTTGAGTGATGGCCTGAAGATCTGTTACAGCTTACAGGCATCCTCCCTGCAACCCACCTAATCCTGTTACTCTGACACATCTTGCAACAGTGGCCTGTATATAGAACTCACAAGCCAAATATATCTAAAGCTTCTCACAGGGGCCTATACACTGGTTGATTTTAGCAAGCGATCGACGGCCGATTTGACCGTTCTGATTGAATCTAGAAACTGATACAGCAGAAAGATTTATCGATTTCCAGCCGATTTTGATCGATTTGCTCGATCGGTCCGGACGGAACATCTGGGTTGATCGGCTGCTGGCAGAAGATCGCTGGCCCATAGGGTTGCATTGGATCGAATGGTGCAACACTGCATTTCCATCGATTTTCAATAGATTTAATTCTGAAATCTATTGGAAATCTGTTCCTAGTGTGTGGCACACATCAGATAGATTCCTGTCAGATTCAACCTGACAGGCGTCGGACAGGAATCTGATGGTCGAATCTGCTGCTTGTCTAGAAGTGTATGGTCACCATAACACATGCTAGACTGAACATGACCTAGGTAGCCATCTCAGTCTATAATCTAGCATTTGTACAAGCTTGCCTGATCTTTCAGCAATGACGACAACAGCAGAGTTAATTATTCCTCTCCTTACCCGAGAGCACCTGTGCCATTACACACTGGCCCATTGTCCCTCCTGCCCGTAGCGTACACAACGCTTCTCTGTAGCCTAGGATACATTCATCTGTATGAGCCCATGGCTTGAACTGTCCCTTCTAGGGATCTAGTCGTAGGTCCCTATGGACGATAGTTATGGTGCATATGTATGCACCTTTAGAAACTACTAGCATGACTGTCACTCAAAACAACCATAAATGATTATTTCAGACAATTCAATCTGAAATCTGAACACACAGGCAAGCACACAAGTCAATATCTCTAATGAGCAACAAGCCCCTCTAGCTAAAGTGGTAGTGAGTGCCAAGCAATGCCTAGTAGCAGTTATTCTTATGTTTTTCCAAACTTCCGGTGTAAAGTGCCCTAAAAAGTATCAGGATTCAAGAGAAAAAAAACAAAACAAGTTAAACAGCTGTGCCTTAGGGATAGAAATTTCAAACTTTAACAGAGAAAATTTAGAATCTTCCAAATGACTTTTTTCCATCAGTACAGAAAAAGTTTGTTAAAGAAAAACTGTAGTGAAAATAACAATGAATAAAATTACATATAGTTTACAATATTAATGTAATCAGTGTTTGCCCATTCAAATCTTTCCTTTCCACCGATTTACATTCTGAAATTTATCACTGGTGGTGACATTTTTAGTCCTGCCAGGTGATCTGTACGGAATGTTTGTTACTGAGAGCTCTATGCACAGAGGGAGATATTGCTTGCTTGGCAGTTGGAAAAACACATCGCAAAAAGGATCACAGACAGAAAACTGTCCGGACCATCATCAGGACATCACTCTGTGGGAGGTGTTTCACCACAATTTCAGCCATGCAGGCCCCCCTAATAATTTATATGAGAAAAGGTAAAGGATTTCTCACGGGAAAGGGGGTATCAGCTACTGACTAGGATGAAGTTCAATTCTTGGTTAAAATTCTAATGCCTGGGCCCCCAATGTAATTTCCCATCAGATAGATGAATCAAACAGATCATTTTCAACAGGTCAGATCTGATTTCCAATTGTTTTTGTATAGAAGTGATCAGAAAATCGATTAAAAAAAAAGCAATCGGAAATCAGATTGGACCTGTTAGAAATGATCTATTTGACCCATCTTCTACCTGATGGGAAATTGCATGGTGTGTACCAGGCATAACACGTGAGCACTAAGAATGGGAACCAATGTTTGAACAATGACCTGATCAAATGATTATGTTATCTTAGAATCAGATGTGATTTTTGCAACAGACCAATAGGAGATGACCTGAGTCCGTGATGGCTAACCTTTGCACTCCATCTGTGGTGGAACTACAAGTCCCATGAGGCATTGCAATACTTTAACAGCTCTAAGCATAACGGGGAGGCAGAGGCATGATGGGATTTGTAGTTTTGTCACAGCTGGAGTGCCAAGGTTATCCATCACTGACCTAAGTCTTCCACCTTTTGCCGACTGGACTTGCTGCTATACATTGTTCATACTATGAGACTTTTACGCTGTGTAAAACATTAAAGAGGACCTCCTTGCAAAAACTAAAAATCCGGCAGCACTGCTGTAATGCAGTTATATTTACCTCCAGAGTCTTGTCCCACAAAGCCGTCCGCAAAGTCCCTGCATCACTTCACTTCCGCCGCTTGGCCCCGCCTACTCTCTCCTCCGAGAAAAACGCCAAGCTATTTGCTGCAGTTAACAGCTTGCGTTTTTTTCTCGAGAGAGGGAAGGCGGGGCCAAGCGGCGGAAGTAGAGTGATGCAGGGACTTTGGGAACGGCTTTGTGGGACAAGCATCCGGAGGCAAATATAACTTTGCATTACAGAAGTGCTGACGGATTTTTAGTTTTTCCATGGAGGTCCTCTAATAATTTCGGGCTCATCTAATTTTTCTACATATTTGTTACATCTGGCAGTGTATGCTACACCCAGTTGCATGCAAGTACCTGTTGAACATTCATAATCACTAGAGATGGGACAAATCCCAAATTTCCGCAAATTCGAATTCAAAGAGATTCTCGATTTTCTCTAATTTTTTTAATCTCAAATCTAACGAATCCTGTACATAAGAATTGTGTGATCCGTGTATGAACAGTAGTTAGACTTAAAATAGTATAGTTTGAGTCTACCTACTATTCTTACACAGATCATACAATTTGTCTGTACATATTGAGAATCAGTTTGGATTCGTATTCAAGGAAATTTGGAACAGTTAATTGCATATGGGCCCATATTACATTGCTGCAGTTTTCTCTAGGGATTTACTGAACAGGCGAGTTTCTGCAATCTGAGATGGTACCATACATGTATGAACACATGGTAGGACAGCTTGTTTTCATTGTGGCAGGTATTTTTGTGATTTTTTTTTCCTCCTCTAGAGACAGCAGAAAATGGGCTCTATTAAAGAGACTCTGTAACAAAAATTGCATCCTGTTTTTTATCATCCTACAAGTTCCAAAAGCTATTCTAATGTGTTCTGGCTTACTGCAGCACTATCACAGTCTCTGTAATAAATCAATGTATCTTTCCCTTGTCAGACTTGTCAGCCTGTGTCTGGAAGGCTGCCAAGTTCTTCAGTGTTGTGGTTCTGCTATGCACTCCCCCCTCAGGGGGGAAAGAAACACACAAATGATCTCTTGAGATTCAAAAGGAATGCTTTATACAGCCTGCTTGTGTATGGATGTATTTTCTATGTGTGGACATATTGTACATCAACCTACTTCCTGTTTTGGTGGCCATTTTGTTTGTTTATAAACAAACTTTTTAAAACTGTTTTTAACCACTTTTAAAGAGACTCTGTAACACATTTTTTAGCCTTAGTTCTTCTATCCTATAAGTTCCTATGCCTGTTCTAATCTGCTCTGGCTTACTGCAGTCTTTCCTAACTGCACTGTCTCTGTAATAAATCAATGTATCTTTCCTCTGTCCTGTTTGTCGGGCTAAAGCTTGATTGTGTGGAATGTGCAGGGCTGCTTGTGATTGGTAGAAGCGATACACACCCTCTGCAGGCCCCCTGCATACTCTGAATGACTCATACACTATGCTTAGCTGAGCCTATTAGAAGCTGGTTAGTTTGTTTGTAAACACTGCCTAAAACTTAATTACAAGCCAGGATTGCAGCAGGGAGTGGCAGAAACAGCACAGAGGGGCACAGGAGAAAATAATGAATAGAATGGTATGCTTTTTATTGTAAGAATATTAGAGTACAGATTCTCTTTAATGCGGCGGGGAGCGGCGAAATTGTGACAGAGGGTAATAGGAGATGTCCCCTAACGCACTGGTATGTTTACTTTTGTGCGATTTTAACAATACAGATTCTCTTTAAGAATGGCAATCAATGAAGCTTTTTTTCGCATTCCCAGCTTTTCAGATAACATTCAGCACTGAAAGAGAGTTCCTAATCAGAAGTAAAACTTAGAAAGTGAAAGTCTTTGTTATGTTACGACAAATGAAAAAACAAAAGCACTAGTGTCAGGTGCTGGAAACAAACAGACCCCTATGGGGGTCCTTCAAAAGACTCACAGCGCTCAAGTGAGCAGAAATGTGGAAAGAATAATGAAGAAGCAGGGTAATTGTCCGTTCTATGAACATACAGATCATAATCAATGACTTGTTAGTGACAGATTCTCATTTAGATCACAAAGCGCAAAGAAATGGCTTAAAGCAGACCTGAACTCAACTTTCTGCTCTAAAAAGATTAGCAGCAGCATAACCACCTTTAAAAATGTACCAGAGCTGACAAAGTAAACATTTTATACATACCTTGGGCTTCCTCCAGCCCCATTTGCAGGGATTGCTCCCACACCACCATCCTTACTCTTCTCCCTCTTTGGTACCGGATCCCGTAACTTCTTCCAGTCGTGGCCAGTCTGTGCAAGAGAAGTGTGCCCTCTACATATCTCTCCGGCGGCTGCTGGAGAGATACGTAAATAGCGCACTTCACATGCGTCAGACTGTTCGCGACTGGCTGAAGTGGCGGGATCCGGTACCGAAGAGGGAGAAGACTGAGGACGGCGGTGTGGGAGCGATCCCTGCTAATGGGGCTGGAGGAAGCCCCAGGTATGTATAAAATGTTTACTTTATGTCAGCTCTGGTTTCCTTTAAAGAAAAAACAATTATTTGTTACAGCTGATACAAGTCCTGCAATAAATCAAGATTTATTCATGGAAGCAGACATAGGGTTAACATCCTGTGATTACAAATTAGCTGCTCTGCCATGGCAGGTGAGATTCCTGAGCTGACACAGCCAAGATATCAAATTACAGTGGTGATTAGTCACAGATGAGGGGGAATTAGACTTTACATACATACAGTGTGCATTTCTCTATGTTCTTCTGTTCAAGAGTTCAGATCCACTTTAAATTATGCAAAGAACACCACTAATTTCAAAACTCTGTGCTTCCTATAGCATTGGGACTGGTGCTCATTATGGCAGCTGATTAATGAGGAATATAAATGTGCTAACTTCAATGCGTCCCATGAACAGAATGCCAACGCCTAAAGGATATAACCAGCACACACATTTGTTGACACCCAGTACAGATGGCAGTGGTCTTCAATACAGATGACAAAGATGGTGCTGCACACAGCAATTAAAAACTTTAAATTGTCCAATGCGAATATAAGAGGCAAAGTAGTGCGTATGCACAACCGCGCACATTTAAAAGCAGCAGGGATGTGCCACCAGAATCAGCTTTGTAGACCTATAACCGATAAAGCTAGAAAAGCTACAGGCAGAGGACCTCAAAATATACCTTCCACTTTATTAAAGAGACTCTGAAGCTAATCTAAAATCTCCTTTTTACCTTCTATTCATGTTAAGCAGTATCAGTAGACCTAAAAGATGCATTCCCGCGGCGGAACGAGGGGTTTAGACCCCCCAAAACCTTGGGGCAAATTTCAGGCAGCGCTTCCTGTCTACTGTAGTCAATCTGCGCTGATCGCCGCCTCTCCCCGCCCGTCTCAGTCTTCCTTCACAGAGAGGGGCGGGGAGAGGCGGAGATCCGCGGGCAGAATGACATCAGTAGAGGCAGAGCTACAGCTCAAAGCTCTGCCTCCTCGGGCAGGAAAATCCACTAGTTTCAAAGTCGTGGATGTTTTCCCCGGGATTTGGGGGGTCTAAACCCCTCGTTCTGCCGTGGGGATGCAGCATTTTATGTCTACTAATACTGCTTAACGTAAATAGAAGGTAGAAAGGAGATTTTAGATTGGCGTCAGTGTTTTTTAAGCGAATACTTACATGCATATACTCTGTAGTAGATTGGCTGGCTGTTTAGGTATGTTGGGTGCATCCAGGAAAAGCGGTTTGCATCATTCTGGATGATTGTAGTTGTAGATTCACTGTAGTACACTGAACAAGAGTCTGTAGACACACACACACACACATGGGATTGGGAATGGATACCTCTGGTGACAGAGTTTGTATAAGTGTCACTAGTCTACAGGCTAACCAACGTGTTCGACTGCCATGCAAGGGGGGGAATGGAAAGACACAGCACAGTGCCCCCCCCTCGCGAAACCATAGCCTCTACAATGAAGTTCAGAGCTCTGTAGCCACACCCACCTGTATTGCCATGGACCGCCTTCAGCTTGATTCAGGGCAGCTGCCAAGCTGGGGGCGTGCCATGGCAACACTGGTGGGGGTGGCCACAAAGCTCCAGACTTCATGCTAAGGTCTAACCAATCCTAGGTTCAGATACAAAAAGGGTTCTGCCTCCAATACAAGGAGATCAGGGTTCGAATCTCAGCTCTTCCTGTTCGGTACACGAGCACCTATTTAGCAAGGAGACCTTGGGCAAGGCTCCCTAACACTTGTACTGCTTATAGAGCATGTCCTAGTGGCTAAAGCTGTGGCACTTTGGAGTCCTCCAGGAGAAAAGTGCAATATAAATGTTCTTATGTCTGTCAGTATTTGAACATACACTTCAACCACCCTTTAAAGCGTCCACAAGATTTCTTACCTGATACCAGTTAGAGTAGTTGTAAGCAGACTGTGCACTTGCAGCAGTCGCTGGAGCAGTAGCAGCCGCCACCACTGAGGCATCGTCTGCGTGGTACCTCTTTGAATCTGGCTGTTCCAACCTATAAAAACAACCCAGTAAGAAGTTAAAACCTTTAGGACAATGTTCCAATTCAATAGTCAGTACAAGCAGCAATGATATACAGCAAACCACAGCAGTGGAAAACTACAAATCTGCTGTAAGGCAAGTCACACCATGGCCACTTGTCTGATATTAATCAATATTAATAAAAAGCACTAGAAAAAAGAGAAATAAAGAAGGGCACTGTAATACAGGGTAGTGGCATAAACAGCTGCACCAGCTTTAAAGACCATGCCACCTGCAAAATAAATTCAGGTGTTCCTTGTGATCCAAAAAGTATTTGCTGGGGTTCCTCCAGGGTAAAAAGGTTAAGAAAGGCTGATCTAGAGGCGGAAGGAAGTTTGGATGTCTGTTGCTACTGACCCTGCAGAAAGTTGGAGACTTCTGGTTGTTCCCAATTGCTTTCACTTTGTTATGATACCATTAAAAAGCTGGCCATGGAATGCCAAGTCATGAGGAAATTAAACTGAGGTTCAATATGCACAGCATTTCTTTCAGAAAAGATTCAAATGTTGAAGAAAGACACAGGCTATTGTCAGACACCAATTCCTTTGGGTTACCTGCTGCTGAACACAAATCTCGGTAAAGCAGCAAATGTTACATAATAAACTAATGCAATCTCTGGCTATTTTAGGCCCCGTTCACACTGCACGCGTTTCCAGCCGAGTTTTGGAAACGCGTGCAGGTGGCCGACACGCACGACATCAGACAGTGCATAGAGTGCACTGTCTGATGTTCACACTGCATGCGTTCCGGACCTGTGCGGTCCGGGAACGCATGCTGCACGCATTTTTTGCCAAAACGCGTGGCTGTCCCATTCACTTTTCACTGATGGGATCAGCCACGCAACGCATACAAATGCGGATGGCGTGCGTTAGTACGCGTGGCGGTCCGCGTTTATAATGTGAACGGGGCCTAAAGGGGCACTATTGCTAATTTCATCTTTTTTAGTCCCCTTAAAGAGAACCCGAGGTGGGATTAAACTATGCTAGTGGGGCACAGAGGCTGGTTGTGCACACTAAGACCAGCCTCTGTTGCCCCATGGTGTGCCTCCATGTCCCCCCTGCGCGCCGCTATACCTCCCGCAGTGCTGGCGACACGCAGGGCGTCGCCAGCACAATGTTTACCTAAGCGCTGTCTGTCAGCGACGCTCCCCCGCATCGCCGCACCCGCCCGCGTCACTTCCCTCCTATCAGCAGGAGGGAAGGGACACGGGCGGGTGCGCCGATGCGGAGGAGCGGCCGCAGACAGACAGCGCTTAGGTAAACATTGTGTTGGCGACACGCTGCATGTCGCCAGCACTGCGGGGGTATAACGGTGCGCAGGGGGGACATGGAGGCACACCATGGGGCAACAGAGGCTGGTCTTAGTGTGCACAACCAGCCTCTGTGCCCCACTAGCATAGTTTAATCCCACCTCGGGTTCTCTTTAAAGGAATACTTAAGCCTGCTAAAAAAAAAAATGACTTATTTACCCGGGGCTCCCCTCAGCCCCCTGCAGCTGAACAGTGCCCTCGCCATGTCCCTCCGATGTGCCTGGACTCGCCGGCGGCCACTTCCGGTTTGGACATCACCAGCAGTCAGGCTGGGAACGCGGCTGATTATCCACGTTCCCGGCCACAATAGCGCCCTCTATAATGCTATATAATCAGCCGCGTTCCCAGCCTGTCAGGCGGTGACGGCAAAACCGGAAGTGGCCGCCGGCGAGTCCAGGTGCATCGGAGGGACCCGGCGAGGGCACCGTTCAGCTGCAGGGGGCTGAGGGGAGCCCCGGGTGAGTAAAAGTCATTTTTTTTTTAGCAGACTTAAGTATTTCTTTAACATACATATGCCTTACTAAGCAGGGCACAGCTGTAGCACTTGTGTCTGCTCTGATGTCGCCGCTGCTGCCTAGCACACTTCAGAAGCCGGTCGGGTTACCATGGAAACGGAAAGCAATAGCTGTCCGTTTCATTGCCAGTTTCACAAAAGGGGTCTTTAGCAGCCGGGCAGCGTATCATCACACAGCCGTACCGGTACATCCTGCGCTGTATGGAGGAGGCTGCGTGCTGCACTTTACGGCGGCTGCTGTGGGCTCAGTAACTGCACATTAGTGCAGTTACAACATGGAAAAGAATAAATGAGCTGGCCAGAGAGGTTGAAAATAACGGCAGCTCAAGGATCAGTAGCAGATGCCTCCCTACTACAGAATGGTTTATGCTGAACTGGCGTCTGAAAGGTTTTACTACTGACGTGACTGCCTGGCTCTAAATGTTTATTACAAGTGTAAAATTACATTTTGATAGGACTATATACTGAGCAATAGCAAAACTCCAATAAGGCATATGTATGTTAAGGGGACTAAAAAAGATGAAATTAGCAATAGTGCCCCTTTAATCTATAGCAAATCAGCAGTCTATGTGTCCCTCTGTGAAAAGACCCCATAATCTCAACAGAAAGTTATTCTCATGCAGAATCTGGAAAAGACCTGGCTTGGTTTAGAGTTTGCCTACATATTTGTTGTGGCTTAAAAGTAAAGCCAGGACCAGATCATCCTAGCCACCAGTTCCGTTCTTGCTGTCTATAGAATTCCTTGGTGATTCTCATTCATAGGAGGCCCTGGTGTACAAGTCAATATTTTCCCCCACAAAGGTGTCTAATCATCAAAGGCCTTGCTAATTCATCAATATTTTCAGAGGTGCGGTAGAAGTTCGGTAATTTACTGAAGCCCATTCACAAAGTGACAGCAGAACAGTGATAGTTGACTGTTACAAGCTGTTCTCCATGCAGAGACAGCATTACAATAGTAAGAGGCATCCCCACATCCCTTTATACGTACATGTTTGTTATACTGCGTTTGCTCGCTCTAAATCTGTCTTTTAGTCTTTCTTAACATTTTATTTAATTGCCACAGCTTAGAACTTCAAGGAGACATTACACATGCCATGCTTAGGCGATTTCCCCACTAGCTACTATGCATCTTCAAACAGGAGAGGGGTTAAACGGCCGAACAGAGGCAGGGGAAGCCAATTTTTTTCCGATCTCTCAGCTCGCTGCCTGGGGGGGGGGGGGGTAGAAAAGCTGGACCTGCCAGAGAAGGCTTTGGATCCAATCACAGGAACTTGCAGGAGACAGAGGGTGCTCCTATTGGCTCTCTGTTCCTGTCAATCATGGGGATATCCACACGGAAGGCATTCAAAGTTGGTTTTCGACAGGAGTATAGAAGCCGGTAAATATCAAGTAGTTTACTGTGTTTTGCCGAATGCTCGGATCTTCATGAATTGACATTTGCTGACATGTGTTGAAGGAGTTTACCGCACAAGTCGCTAATTTCAGCTAGCCATGTGGTAACAGCTTTGATGAATTGACATTTTACTAAATGCTCCGTAAACTCAGCTGTTTTCAGCAATACCGAATTCGGTAATGCTTGGTGAATTGACGACAAGTAAACAGAGGTGTCCATGAACAATTAATGACTAGGGATGATCAATATTTCCACGTTCATGCAAGATTATGTACATTTTGTATGTAGCTTGAAAATGGACTGATCAGGTCCCACCAAAGTTTAAATTGATCGTTCCATTTTCAAGATGCATATATTTGCATACAAAATTTGCATAATCTTGCATGAACTTGGAAATATTTGCATCTCATTGATCATTCCTACTAATGACTGTTCATGCCTAATCCAGAACTTAGAGTCTGCAATCCAGCTCTCTGCAAATTTTGAAAATGGCGTTACCTGCATCTGACACCTTTTCTGATTCTAAAAAGTTAATTCTGCCTCTAAAAGGTGTGTGCACACCTCGGTCCTTTAAGTGTACTTGAAGTGAATCAAACATTTTAAACTAAATACGTGGTAAAGCACTTACTGCCAAAACTATTGCTGCTGCACGTTGCTTTTTAGGGTCACTCCCCATACCCAGTTATGGTCTTTTTGAATATTCAACTGGCTTTTCAGTCAAACCCTCTGTGCAGAAAGTGCCCATGCACAAATGCATTAGAACTGGGCAAGCATGTGTTCCGAACAGAGCATGCCCAGTAATTGGAAAAAAAAAGACACTCGCCCAAGAAGAGGGAAACCTCTGAAACCTATGGAGCCATCTTCTGGTCTCCCACTGCCAAGCACAACACCCCCCCCCCCCCCCCACAAGGGCCTCAGCAAGGACACAGGATTCAGAAGAGTCCCTCTTCTTAGGCAAGCATGTTTTTTTACACTCGAGATTTGCTTTGGGTTCCTTTTTCTCTCTCGAAGCATCACCAAGGTAATCCTGAGCTCTGTGGCCACCCCCACCTGAGTTGCCGTGGTCCGTCCCCAGTTCGGTAGCCGTGGCTATTGAGTTAGTAAAAAAAAACTACTTTATTTTTTGGATTAGAAGACGCACTTCTCCCCCCAAAATGGGGGTAAAAAGTCACTGCGTTTTATGAAACGAATGCAACAATTTTGGCCGGGTGTCTGCCCGTTCTGAGTCTCAGTCTTCTGTCCCATGTCCCGATCTTCTTTCCCATTTTTCCCATCTGCTGTCCCGAGTCCATGTGTGTCCACGTGACCCCCGTCTTCTGTCCTGTGTCAGCCATCAGCTGTCCCGTGTCCTCGTGCGTCCCCTCTATTTCCCTTGTGTGGGTATAGCATCTGGTCTAAAGGCTGTAGCTTACCACATAACGGGGGCCAAAGTGCAGCGATGAACGTTCATAGGAAACCCGATTGGCGGTCCATGCACGCAGCCGAAGTCTCTCTGCCTTCACTTCCGCATACGTCACTAACGCGGAAGTGAAGACAGAGAGACTACAGCTGCGTGCATGGACCCCCGAGCGTCTTTCCTATGAACGTGAACCGCTATTCATCGTTGCACTGTGGCCCCAGTTATGTGGTAAGCTACAGCCTTTAGACTAGATGCTAGCAAGGAGGGGACAGCAGACACTGGACAAAAGAGGGGATGCATGAGGACACGGGACAGCTGACACAGGACAGAGGACGCTACGGCCTGCAGGTCAGGTGGGATGCTCTGTCACTCTCTCCCAATTGGTGCGGGCTGTGCTCGGTATGGGCTGAAATTGCTGCAGCTGTGGGATCCGGATGGCTTCTCCCTCCTTCCAGCTCCCAGGTACAACCTGTCCCTCACTCCTGAGCAGAACGTTACCCCAGCGGCCATAGGTTTGCACTTTTCTGAGAATGATGCATGAGGACAATGACGTGCTGGGGGGAAAGGACAGGGGTGTCATGTGCTGGGGGAGGGCCGCATCACATGGTGAGGGGACCAGGGACAGACACAGGGCAGTGGTGTCATGTGCTGTTTGGGGGGCAGGGTCTCATGCACTGGGAGGGGCATATCATGGGGTAAGGGGATGAGGGACAGACAGGGCAGGGGTGTCATTTGCTGTGTGTGTATATGTGGGGGGGGGGGGGGGGTAAGGTGTCGTGCTGGGGGACAGAGGGAAAGTGTTATGTGCTAGAGCAGGCATGGGCAAACTTGGCCCTCCAGCTGTTAAGGAACTACAAATCCCACAATGCATTTGCCTTTATGAGTCATGACTGTGGCTGTCAGACTCCTGCAATGCATTGTGGGACTTGTAGTTCCTCAACAGCTGGAGGGCCAAGTTTGCCCATGCCTGTGCTAGAGGGACAGGGTTACCGGGTGCTGGGAGAACAGGATGTTCTGTGCTGGGGGTGCCCAGGGACATGGGTGTCATGTGCAGGGAGGGACATGGGTGTCATGTGCAGGGAGGGACAGGGTATCATGTGCAGGGAGGGACAGGGTATCATGTGCAGGGAGGGACAGGGTATCATGTGCAGGGAGGGACAGGGTATCATGTGCAGGGAGGGACAGGGTATCATGTGCAGGGAGGGACAGGGTATCATGTGCAGGGAGGGACAGAGATGTTATATGCTGTGGGAACAGGGGTGTCATGTGCTGAGGGGGATAGGGGTATGTGTCATGTGCTAGGAGGACAAGTGCTGTTTTTACAGGGAAAGTGTGTGTGTGTGTGTGTGTGTGTGTGTGTGTGTGTGTGTGTGTGTGTGTGTGTGTGTGTGTGTGTGTGTGTGTGTGTGTGTGTGTGTGTGTGTGTGTGGTGTGTGTGTGGTGTGTGTGTGGTGTGTGTGTGGTGTGTGTGTGGTGTGTGTGTGGTGTGTGTGTGGTGTGTGTGGTGTGTGTGTGTGGTGTGTGTGTGTGTGGTGTGTGTGGTGTGTGTGTGGTGTGTGTGTGTGTGTGGTGTGTGTGGTGTGTGTGGTTGGTGTGTGTGGTGTGTGTGTGTGGTTGGTGTGTGTGGTTGGTGTGTGTGGTTGGTGTGTGGTGTGTGTGTGGTGTGTGTGTGGACCGTTTCAGTGTTTGCTATAGGTACAATATGACCTAGACACGCCACTGCACACAAGACTTAGGTCAGGGGACACACAGGACTCAAGACAGGAGAATATATCAGGACACAGGGGGCACACAAAAGTTATAAGGGGGACACAGAACAGAACAATTAGGGGGGGGGGGGGGGGGGGGGCGGGGGGGGGGGGGAGATACTCAAGATGCCCCTGCACCATGGACGCACCAGGTTTAGTATTTTTTTTCCCCCTGGTTTTTGTCCTTGAAACCTAGGTGCGTCCTATGGTCCGAAAAATACGGTAATCCCTTTCAGTGCATCCAAAAGTGTAAAATTGTGTTCCCAAATCAATGCCATTTTTGCTCCAGTCCCACTCCATGGTCAAACAATGCTGTGAGCCTCTCTTGGTAATGACAATAAGGTATAGAGTGTTTATGACTGCACAAGTTAAACACTACAGAAGGCACAGCAGTGCGGGGGGGGGGGGGGGGACACACAGACTGTAGCAAGCAAGAGACTGACACAAGAGAAACTTTCGATAATTGAGCCCAAAAGCAACTATCAAAGACTGAAGTATTGTCTTCAGATTAAGTAAAGGTAGCTATACATCAGGCCACTCGTTGGCTAATTGACCATATAATTCAATTATTATAATCAGACGAAAATCTGTGCTGCCAAGAGCATACCTGATCGATGATGCGACCAATTTTGGGCTGAAATGGGTGGAATGTATTGATCGGACATGCTGCATGATGTAGGGCAGACATGCCTGACTGGCTGCATACAGTAATGGCGTACGATATCAGGACGAGCAACGAACGCGCTAAAACCCCCGGCCCACGTAGGGTGCGTGTATGGGAGGCAGTGCAGAGACTGATCCAGCGGTGGACACTGGCAGGTAGTGTATACTGCATGGGGAACATTTTACATTAGGGGTGACAGCTATGGGGGCGGCAAGGCATCAGATACAAGTGCGTCAAGGCGTTTTCCCAAGAGGCCTGCAGTGTATGGACAGCCAACAGATCTCTCTCAGATTAGATTCGATCAGAGAGAAATCTGTCTCTTGATCGATCTGCCCATACGTTGCCTGATGTATGGGCACATTAACTCTTAAAGGGATCTAAGCAGCTCCTGGCTTCAAATAGCCGAAAGAGCTGCCATGTTTGAGAAACTCCCTGCTACTTTTCCACTGCCATTATCCAGGCTAGGTGTGAAATTCTTCAAGTGTGACTAATGTTTTCTGGTTGAAGTACAGTGGGGAAGACTCAGGGTTTGTTTGTGGTCAATTTAAGGGGCCCATACACCTAACGATTTCCCCTCCGATATACGGCAGATTCGATCACAGTGATCGAATCGGCTGTGAAATCGCCACGCACACCGCTGACAGAACGATCGATTTCCGTCCGAAATCGATCGTTCCCGTCAATCCGTCAGTGCGGAAGATTTCTCTCGATCACCGGCGGGGTCGGGAGTACGTCGATAGCGGCGCTCGAATGCCCGACGACCGATGCAATACAGCGGGTATACATTACCTGTTTCGGCTGGTGCGAGTCCCCGTTGTCACCGCTGCTTCTTTCCGCGCTGGGTTCCGGACCGGCTGCAGCTACACAGAACTTCCTGTCCCGGGCAGGAAGTTTAAACAGTAGAGCACCCTCTACTGTTTAAACTTCCCCTGGACAGGAAGTTCAGTGGCTGCAGGAACGGTCTGGAGCCCGGAGCGGAGAAGACGACAGCGGGGACCAAGGGACTCGCGCCGGCCGGAACAGGTAATGTATGAGAGGGGGGGGGGGGGGGCATGGGGCAGCAGCTCCACAGATTGTGATCGGTTTCAGGCTGAATTCCATTCACAATCTGTTTGCAGTAAAGGTGGCCATACGATCCCTCTCTGATCAGATTCGATCAGAGAGGGATCTATCTGTTGGTCGAATCTGATGGCAAATCGACCAGTGTATGGCCACCTTAAGCCTAATGAGGCGATTTCTTATCTGCCTTCCATTATCTGTTGCTCCTCAGTCTGCAAGTCCTTTCATGGATGGAATAGGTGCCTAATTTTAACCCTTAAATGTAAAAAGATGAGGTAAAATGAAAGGTTTTTTTAGACCAAATTTTTAGAATGCATTTTTAATTTGCTATAGAGCTGCCCTGGGAATTAAAATGATGCTCAGTTCACACAAAAAAAAAAAAAAAAAAAAAAAAGCGAACTACAAAAGCGTGCTAGTCGGATTCTTATAAAGGAAAAAAAAAAAGTCGTACCCATTTTCCGATTTCCTCTTTAGTGTTTCTTGCTCCTTTAAAAGTTTTTGATGTTCATCATAGGTGGTCAGTAACCTAAAGCAAAAAAGGTAAGACGTTAAATTACCAGATATGCTGTTTACACATTGCAGGCTACACTGAGTCAGAGTGGGTTTACTCACTTATGGATGTCGGAGCCGAAATCTTCCAAGAACTCCACTTTTCTTTGTGAAAACGTCACACGAGTAGTTATAGGCATAGTACTTTTAATGACTTTATCGAAAAGTGACAAAATGCTGGCTTCATTCTGTTTCAAATCCCCGCTGAACTCCAAATCAATAAGATTGAGATACAACTTTGTGTTTTCCTGTCCGGGGACAAAGAGATAGTGAGAGTTGCACGCTACAGACAGGTCATCAATTAAAAGGACTCCGCAGGCAAGTTCAGTTTAGAGGGACTGTTGTCTTCAGAAAATACATACAGATGTCTCATATATCATCATTATTGCCCGAGTGTATCGAGTCAGATGAGAGGCCATTAGCACCCAAAGGGGACGCAGGAAAACTGGCTAGAATGCAATGCTTCCAGGGTTATTAAAGTTCAGAGAGGTCACTGGAATGTTACATTTTAAAGCAGTACTTCAAATTAACAGACAACGGATCCTAGACAACAAATTATCCTAGACAACGGATACAGAAAAACATATCTGTTCAAACATTTATAACTGTTCAGCCAGCAATGTGATACACACCTCACCCCACTGTGTAACCACCTAAACATCACTGCTTTTCAGTTAATCTAAGCATTGGATTGCTACAAATACATTTTGTTTTTGTATTAAATTAAAAAGTGAAATTGCAGCAGAAAAAAATGAAAGTAGCTGGCCTATAATAGTTTTAAAGCAGAGAGGACGTTCTTAATTCAGGTCCACTTTAACAACCCTCTTTTCCCCTCGCACCGGAAGCCGCAGGCAGGTGTCTGGACAACATAGTTTCCCGAATTGTCCCTGAGAGCCCAAGAGATTGTTTTTTCCTAAGGTGGAAATTCATTTTATAAATTAGGCTTTACTCCATCCAAACAAGCAGAATGATATAGATGGAACAGTGGGTGTTGGTACTAGCCAAGATCAATGGTCATTACACAGTAATACTTGCTCCATATGAACAAGTCCGTGATGATGTGAAAACTGTTGGGCTTGGCTAGTACCGCCACCTACTGGTAATAAGAGATACCAGCATTATATGACTTCAAAAGTAGCCAATAGCTTACATCTACTGTATGCATTTATAGCTAGGAACATACATATACATACACTTTTTTTTTTTTTTTTTTTTAAGTCACTCATTTGTAACACAGACTTTGCAGAAGGAATGGACAGAAAGAGCTGTCTTGAAGCGGACCTGAACTCAGAAGTCTTCTCTGCTCTAAAATATACACAAAACAGTATAATAAACTTTAAACAAAAAACGTTTACAGCTGATACAAATGCTACAAAATAAATCTGCACTGTTTCTACTTCCCGATTCATGGAAGCAGACATATTGTCAACATCCAGTGCTTTCAAATTAGCTCATCTGCCATGGTAGTCATGTGACAGCTGAGGGATCAAATTACAACTTGTGATTAGACACAGATCAGGCGGAATTAAACAGGCTGAAACCCTCTAAATACATACAGGGTACATTTCTCTGCTTTCCTTCTGTCCAGGTCCACTTTAAGGCCTGTACACAGTTGGAATGACAGCCATTTTCAACAGTCATTCCACTTTTAGAAAGCCTTTCCCCACAGTTCATCTCTCTGTCAAGTAGCGTTTTCTGCTTTATGGTAAGGTGGAGGAGGCGGGGGGAGGGGAGAGAGAAATGAGTAGGAGTGAGCTGCCCATTCCTGCAACATCATTTCAACACCGCTGATTGGGTATGGGTTCCCAGCGCATGTTGTCCACAGACACCTGCATCTGGAAAACAACTAGAAACCGTCTCAATCCATTCAGCTCCTTAACCTTAACCACGGCAACATTTGTCAAAAGCTTTAAAGGACAACTGAAGTGAGAAGAATATGGAGGCTGCCAAATGTATTTCCTCTTAAACAATACTGATCTAATTGGCTGCAGAAGTGTCTGAATCACACCAGAAACAAGCATGCAGCTAATCTTGTAAGATCTGACAATGTCAGATACACCTGATCTGCTGCATGCTTGTTCCAAGTCTATGGCTGAAAGTATTAAGCCCAATCTACACCATACGATTCTTTATACGATTCGATTACGATTCTATTTACGATCCGATTAAATCAAACATGTCCTCTCAGGATTTGATTCGATTCAATTCGATTTGCCATTGCAAAACAATAGGAAATCGAATTGAATCCTGATCGTACATGACGGATTTAATCAGATCGTAAATAGAATCTTAATCGAATCGTATAAAGAATTGTATCGTGTAGATTGGGTTTAAGAGGCAGAGGATCAGCAGAATAACCAGGCAACTGCTATTGTTTAAAAGGAAATAAATATGGAAGCCTCCATACCCCTCATTACAGTTGTTCTTCAAGTGCGAAAATACCAATGATTTGCAGTACCTGACTGGTAGATTTGTCATCATAAGCTTTAACTTATGATAATACATGATATTGTTTATAGGGTGATAGTTTAAGAGACTATTTTAAAACGAACCAGACACAAAGCATCCTCATGTAATATATATATATATATATATATATATATATATATATATATATATATATATATATATATATATATATATATATATATATATATATATATATATATATATATATATATATATATATATATATATATATATATATATATATATATATATATTTATATCAGTGGGAACATTAGAGAAAACACCTACCCTGCTCTCTGTTTCATTATTTACTGTTCAGCCTGCTTCTAATCAGCCCTGATAAAATCCCTGACTGAGCACTCAGTCTGGCTTTGCTCAGGAATTTTATAGCGGAGTCTGTTCTGTGATGTCGTTTCAAGCCCAAGCCTGCCACCTGCTGGCTCTGCTCAGGAATCATTATAGCCGAGTCATTGTAGCAAAGCCAGACTGTATGCTCTGTCAGGGATTTTATCAGGGCTGATAAGAAGCAGGCTGAACAGTAAATAATAAAAAACAGACAGCAGGGTAGGTATTTTCTCTAATGTTCCCACCAATATATATGGTAAAATACATGAGGGTGCTTCGTCTCTGTTTCACTTTAAAGACTATAGTCTCTATATAGTTTAGAGATTATTCAGTGTAAAATAAACATTTCTCTGAGGAGACTGGTTAATCACTTGCTATATCGGTTTCCTCCAGGGCTGAGGAGTCAGAGCAATTTTGGGTACCCGAGTAGATGGCATCATAAACTGAGGAGGCAGAGTTGGATGATTTTTTTGTACTGACTCCACAGCCCTGGTTTCCTCTAATGCACTCCACGAGCCCGTGTTCACTAGCTTCTGGCGCGTAGCACCATCTCCTTTTAGAGAAATGCTGTGGCGCTTCATCTCAAATACAGGGAGTGCCATGGCAATCTACTAGAAGGGGGCGGGGCTACACGCCAGAAGCGGCCACACACAAGATCCAGGGAGTGCATTAGAGGAAACGGATCCAGCAAGCGATTATAAGTTTCTCTGAAAAGATCGCCAATATGTTTACTGGTCTCTTTTACCTTATCTACTATTTTATTGAGGCTGAGAACTGCAAAGCAATCAGAAACCAACTAGCACAGACATTGATTTTAAAGCGGTTTAAAACCCTGACACAATATTCAATAAAAACATGTTTTCCTACTTTTTATATGCCATACGGTTATCATATTTGCATTTGTGCATAAGTATTATTCATTTAGAAATTATAGGTTCCCAAAAGTACAGTTTTTTGCTTTGTGAACTGACTTTGCATTTTATTAATAACTGGTTTTATTCATTATGTATTGAAGCAGGGCTGTGGAGTCGGTACAAAAATCCACCGACTCCGACGCCTCTAATTTGCATATTACAATCTTGTTCATTGAACGTATGTAACATGAAATTTGTCTCATAACTGCCAACGCTTAGAAATTTTAAAAGACAACTGAAGTGAGAAGGATATGGAGACTGCCATATTTATTCCCTTTAGTCATAGACTAAAACTAGTCCTTGGTAAGAGTACTTGTAAAAAGTACAGGCCGGAACAAAGAACATCTATCAGGACCTAGGCAATGTAACTGTGGGTACATGTAAGAGTGATGTGCAGGTACTCTGCATGGGAATAAGGAGGTTTATAGGTGATAGACAACACCTCTGTGTTCAATGTGCACAACATTCTCAGTGGATTCCCTGCAGCTCCGTGGAGAGTGCATATGTAGAGTATAGTACTACTGTGTAACAAAGTAAACCTGAGACAGATGAAATTAAAGTTTTATACATACCTGGTGCTTCCTCCAGCCCCCTTCAGGTTAATCAGTCCCTCGTTGTCCCCCTCCACCACCTGGATCTTCTGCTATGAGTCCAGGTACTTGAGCCAGTCAGGCGTAGTGCGCATGCATACTCTCCGCCGCCGGGAGCGTACTACACCTGCGCAGCACTGTTGCGCAGGTGCAGAACGCTCCTGGCTGTGGAAACGGCATGGTGGCCAGACTGCGCTGACTGGCTGAATTACCGGGACTCATAGCAGAAGATCCAGGTGGTGGAGGTGGACAGCGAGGGACTGATTAGCCTGAAGGGGGCTGGAAGAAGCCCCAGGTATGTATAAAACTTTTCTTTTCATCCTTCTCAGGTACCATTTAATTATTAGTCACCAAACCAAATTTTAAAGGGGAACTTCAGCCTAAACAAACATACTGTCATTAAGTTACATTAGTTATGTTAATTAGAATAAATAGGTAATATAATTTTTTACCCACCCTGTTTTAAAAGAACAGGCAAATGTTTGTGATTCATGGGGGCTGCCATCTTTGTCATGGGGGCAGCCATCTTTTTGGTTGAAAGGAGGTGACAAGGAGCAGGAGACACAGTTCCAACTGTCCTGTGTCCTGATAACCCCTCCCAGCTGCACACACTAGGCTTTAAATGTCAAATTCAAAATGTAAAAAAAAAAAATTTGCACCAAAGCAGCAGAACGAGAGCAACATCATCAGAAATCCCATCATGCTTTGCACAGCATCAGGGGAAAAAAGCCCGGGCAGTTTTCTTCTGTGCAGCTAAAAATGAGGCTTGGATAAGAGAAACAAAGTTCTGATGCTGTGAAACTGTTTAAGAAACACCAGGCCTTTTCAGTGCTGCTGAGTCGATTTTTAGTCCGGAGGTTCACTTTAACAACATATCACATTATTTGATTTCATGAGCAAATAGAGTGCGCACATTTGCATAAATCATAATCAACTCAGAATTATTTCCATCTCATTGACCATCTCTATTAGTGACACAGCTACACATCAGGCTTTATTCTTACAGCATAGATGTTATTTCGTGTATATATAAGAGATTCCTGTGTACACATCATATATACAGTCACAATCAGATGTGTATATCTGACTTTAAAAATACGGGGTCTGCTTTACTGAAGCAGCACAAGTAACTAATTTTGATTGGTTTATTTCATTTTTGTGGAGTAAGCACAGCTATTACTGTATGTATAAATTATTTATGATGACTATTTGAGAAATCTAACATTTTATCATATTTTCTATTTTAATTACAGTTTAAATTCATTAATTAGGAGTCGGTGCATTTTTTCCCCGACTCCAACTCCAGGCACCCAAAATTGCCCCGACTCCACAGCCCTGTATTGAAGGCAGACATGCTTTGACTGTATCCAGCTGCTTCTCCACAGTCAGAGAATGTGTCACATTCCTCACTTGATACATTTAAGTAAACACAAGATAATCTACAACTTTGGATGCATCCACATTTCACTGCACTGAACTTTCAAGCTCTGTGTGTAACCCTTCGAATGCTGGTCTAGTAAAAAAAAATGCTGGTTGCATATAATATGCTGTAAATAATGTTTTACAGCAAAGATGAAATGCTAGGTTATATTCTGCTTTAAATTTAAGTGGACCTGAACTCAGAATGTCCTCTCTGTTCTAAAATATACAACAGCATAACAACATTTAGGGCCTGTTTCCACTGCAGCTGCACGCATCTGCGAGACCCGTGGCGGCATTTCCGGATCTGTGGCTACGCTGACTAATCCCATGAGTCGTGCCATGCACGGCTATGGGATTTGCACAGATTCGGATGGAAAAGCTGGCCGAATCGCTGGCACAAGCGATTCGGCTGGTGGCTCCATTGCACCCTATGGCAGAGTTTCCCCGCGTGATTTGCCTGCGGGGAAACTCTGCAGATTCAGCCCGGTTTCCGCACAAGTGGAAACGGGCCCTGAAACAAAAACCATTTCCTTGTTACAGCTGATACAAATTCTAAAATAAATCTGTACTGTTTCTACTTCCTGATTCATGGAAGCAGACATTGTTAGCATCCTGTGGTTTCCAATCAGCTTATCTGCCATTGGCAGTCATGTGACACAGAAGAGATCAAATTACAGTTCGCGATTAGAGACAAGGGGGGGGGGGGGGGGGAATTAGAAAGGCTTAACTCTCTAAATACATACAGGGTGCATTCCTCTGTGTGTTCCTTTTGACCTGTGCAAAAAGTTCAGGTCCACTATAATAAAAACATTTTTTATGTTAGTCTAAGAACCAGTCCCATCCATATATTTTGTCCTTATATTCACATGCGATTTGGATTCCCCTGGTTAGGAGCCCCTGCCATAGATCATTACTGCAATGTTCATAGAAAATTACCAACTCAGAAAACTGACAAGTTAAAAATTGAAATAATTTGACTGCACAGTTGGGTATAAAAGATTTACAAAAAAAAAAAAAAAAAAAAAAAAAAAAAAAAACACACACACACACGTCTAGCTATATAGATTTACAAAATCTGTGGCTAATAAATGACACATGCAAGTTAATTTAGCTCAGTTTACCTAGTGTTCAGCATCTAGAAAAATATAATCACAGTTGCCAATAAACCACTCAGAAGTCAAACCAGGTATATGGGTGATGACAATCATAGCTTTCCAGTTTACTATCAAGTAGCAAATCTTAAAGAGAATCTGTATTGTTAAAATCGCACACAAGTAAACATAGCAGTGCTTTAGGGGACATCTATTACCCTCTGTCACAATTTCACTGTTCCCCGCCGCATTAAAAGTGGTCAAAAACAGTTTTACAAAGTTTGTTTATAAACAAACAAAATGGCCACCAAAACCGGAAGTAGGTTGATGTACAGTATGTCCACACATAGAAAAAACACATCCATACACAAGCAGGCTGTATACAGCCTTCCTTTTGAATCTCAAGAGATCATTTGTGTGTTTCTTCCCCCCTGCAGCTCTCATCCACTGAAGAATGACATGCTGATTGTTTCTTCCTGCAGACAACTCTGCCCGGTGTCTGTTATTCCTCAGCATGTGACAGCCCAGGCAGCCAGCTCCTTTCACAGCCTAAAGGTGCGTACACATGCGCGAAAGCAGCCAACGGCGGGTACGTCGGCACCTCCCGCTGGGCGGGTTTTCAGCAGACTGTAGTGCGTGTATACGCACTGTCTGCAGACTGATAAGGCTGTTCCTGAACGATCTGGCAGCCTTCCAGACACAGGGCGACAAATCCAACAGGGGAAAGATAAGTTGATTTATTACAGAGTCGGTGATAGTAGAAAGTGCTGCAGTAAGCCAGAGCACATTAGAATAGGTTTAGGAACTTTTAGGATGGTAGAAAACAGGATGGCATTTTTGTTACAGTGTCTCTTTAAATTGACACTGAAGCGGGAAAAAAATAATGATATAATGAACTGTACATATAGTACAGATAATTAATAGAACATTAGTAGCAAAAAAAAAAGTCTTATTTTCAGTTATATAGCTTTTTTTTAATATAACATTGCATCATTAATAATAATAATTGTAGTTTACAAACTATACTCTATTTTAAACCATAAAACACAGCAGGAACGTTCAAAGGATCATTAGCTCTGCAGTAAATCCTTAAAGGGATACTGTAGGGGGGGGGGGGGGTCGAGGGAAAATGAGTTGAACTTACCCGAGGCTTCTAACGGTCCCCCGCAGACATCCTGTGCCCACGCAGCCACTCACTGATGCTCCGGCCCCACCTCCGGTACACTTCTGGAATTTCTGACTTTAAAGTCTGAAAACCACTGCGCCTACGTTGCCATGTCCTCAATCCCGCTGCTGTCACCAGTAGCGTACTGCGCAGACACAGACCATACTGGGCCTGCGTAGTACGCTCCTGGTGACATCAGCGGGAGCGAGGACCGGGCAACGCTGGCATAGTGGTTTTTAGACTTTAAAGTCTGAAATTCCAGAAGTGAACCGGAGGCGCGGCCGGAGCATCGGTGAGTGGCTGCGTGGGCACAGGATGTCTGTGGGGGACCATCAGGAGCCCCGAGTAAGTTCAACTCATTTTCACCCGACCCCCCTACAGTGTCCCTTTAAGAAACGGTGAGACGGGTTGAGATAAGGCCTTCAGAAAATAGCACTGCTCTGACTAAATTAGTGGGAGAACTCAGATAAGCTCTTTTGCATAGATAACTGAAGTTTCTTAACTCTTCCTCTACAGGAAACAATATGAGACTCATATCTGTGCTACGAATGTTCTATTTTTTAGCTGTAATACACACACAAATCGTTATATCATAAATTTTCACTTCAGATTCCCTTTAAACAACATCACATTTGCTGGAAAATTAAGGAATACTTCCAGTAAAAAAAAAAAAAAAAATTAATAATTATGTTATGTAATGCTCTGTCTTAATGCGGCCAGGATCAGGGAGTCTCAGGATTAATTACTCATCCGATTATTAATGAAAAAAAAATAATGAAGAACAGGGAACCAACACTACACTATAAAACCAATGTACATTAGATGGTGAGGCAAGAGATACTCCACAACAGTTATGACCAGCGTGCTCTAGGTGTCTCAATAAGCAATGACGACAGGATAAACTGCAATTGTGAAGAGAGAAAAAGTAAACACCTGGCATGGCTGACAGTGGAATGTTGGTTTATTCCAATAATTGCATACAGCTAATCTTATGCAAAGGATGAAATCCAAACATGTCATTGTGAAGACAGGAGTCAAACTGTGGGTGCAGGGCACCAGGCTGAGCTCACCACAGTATGCTTGTATTTTAATTATTTCCATAAGATCATGCTGCATGCAGTTAGAAGCTCTATTTAGTAAGTCACCAACCTTTGACTCATAGGTAGTAGCTGCAGTCTGTCAGTTCTGAATGCTGTGGCCACAGTCTCTGGTCTCACATGCTCTAGTCACATATGATGAGGGTGAAAATGGAGATCGCAGTCACAGCCTTCAGAACTCACAGAAGGTGTATACATCAGGGCTGTGGAGTCGGTACCAAAATCCATCGACTCCGACCTGTCAGTTTAGGATTCCACTGACTCAGACTCTTCGACTCCTCTAATTTGCACATTACAATCTTGTTCATTGAAAGTATGTAACATGAAATATGTATCTTAACTGCCAACGCTTAGGAATTTTTAAAGACAACTGAAGTGAGAAGGATACGGAGACTATTATATTTATTCCCTTTAGTCATAGACTAAAACTAGTACTTGGTAAGAGTACTTGAAAAAAGTACAGACCGAAACAAAGAACATCTATCAGGCCATAGGCAATGTACCTCTGGGTACATGTGAGAGTGATGTGCAGGTACTCAGCTGGAGAATGAGGGGGATTCTTCCTCCATTACACATTCTTCATGTACAATCTGAACCAGGTTTATGGGTGATAGACAACACCTCTGTGTTCAATGTGCACAACATTCTCAGTGGATTCCCTGCAGCTCTGCGGGGAGTGCATATGTAGAGTATAGTACTACTGTGCAACAAAGTAAACCTGAGACAGATGAAATTAAAGTTTTATACATACCTGGGGCTTCCTCCAGCCCCCTTCAGGCTAATCAGTCCCTCGCTGTCTTCCTCCGCCACCTGGATCTTCTGCTACGAGTCCAGGTACTTGAGCCAGTCTGGCGTAGTGTGCATGCTACACTGGCGCAGCACTATTGCGGGGGGGCAGAAAGCTCCTGGCTGTAGGAGTGGCACGTGGCCGGACTGCACAGACTGGCTGAATTACCGGGACTCATAGCAGAAGATCCAGGTGGTGGAGGACGACAGCGAGAGACTGATTGGCCTGAAGGAGGCTGGAGGAAGCCCCAGGTATGTATAAAAAAAAAAAAAAAAAAAAAAAAAATCTTTTCATCCGTCTCAGGTACCCTTTAATTCGTATTCAAACCAAATTTTAACAGATCAAATTATTTGATTTCATGAGCAAAGGGAGTGCATACATTTGCATAAATCAGCATCAATGCAGAATTATTTCCATCTCACTGACCATCTCTATTAGTGACACTACTACACATCAGGCTTTATTCTTACGCCATAGAGGTTATTTAGTATATATAAGATTCCTGTGTACACATCATATATACAGTTACAGATATGTATATCGGACTTCAATAAAGCAGTCCTCGTATTTTTAAAGGGAAGGTTCAAGCAAAATAAAAAAAATGAGTTTCACTTACCTGGGGCTTCTACCAGCCCCATGCAGCCATCCTGTGCCCTCGTAGTCACTCACTGCTGCTCCAGTCCCCCGCTGGCAGCTTGCCGACCTCGGAGGTCGGCGGGCCGCATTGCGTAAATTTTTACGCATTCCCGCTAGTGCAGGAACATTAACACATACATTTTTACGCATTACTGGTTCAATGCGTACATTTTTACGCATTGAACCAGTAATGCGTAAAAAGGTATGTGTTAATGTTCCTGCACTAGCGGGAATGCGTAAAAATGTACGCAATGCGGCCCGCCGGCCTCCGAGGTCGGCAAGCTGCCAGCGGGGGACTGGAGCAGCAGTGAGTGACTACGAGGGCACAGGATGGCTGCATGGGGCTGGTAGAAGCCCCAGGTAAGTGAAACTCATTTTTTTATTTTGCTTGGACATTCCCTTTAAAGCAGCACAAGTAACTAATTTTGATTGGTCTATTTCATTTTTGTGGACTAAGCACAGCTATTACGGTGTATATAAATTATTGATGACTTATCTGAGAAATAGAACATTTTATCATATTTTCTATTTTAATTCAGTTTAAGGGCCCTTTTCCACTAGCAATCACAAATGCCTGCAATTGCGATTTTTCATTCATTTTGTTATGAGATTGCGATTTTTCATTTGCATTGCATTATCACTCTTAAAATTGCTCCAGAAAGCGATTGCGATTTCCAAATCGAATCACTATAGTGGAAAATACTTCTCATGATTTCTATAATAAAGTAACAACGCTAGCGATTTAAAAAGTTACTAGCTATTTGGGATTGAGCTGTGTAGTGGAAAGGGGCCCTAAATTCATTAGGAGTCGGAGCATTTTTTTTCCCCGACTCCAGGCACCCAAAATTGCTCAGACTCCGCAGCCCTGGTATGCACAGAGCTCTGGGTCAAAGGTTGGCCAGTACGTCTGAGGAAAATAAAGGATACGCCTGAGGAAGATAAAAAACTGAGATCTACTTACCCAGGGCTTCATCCAGCCCCTGGCAGCCGATATATGTCCCTTGCTGCAGCTCCGGTGTCCCAGGATCCCCTCTGTTGCGGATGCCAAAGTTGCCAGGTTGGCATCTTCCGCGCCTGCCCGAGCCGCTTACGTGGCATGGAGCGTTCTGCACAGGCACAGTAGAGGTAGGCATCTGCAACAGAGGGGATCCTAGGACACCGGAGCTGCGGCGAGGGACATATCGGCTGCCAGGGGGCTGGATGAACCCCCGGGGTAAGTAGATCTAATTTTTTTTCACCCCCTCGTATACTACTTTAAAGCAGGTGTGTCAAAATCAATTACAAAGTGGGCCTGAAACTGTACACTGGGACCTAGTCGCGGGCCAACCTCAATGTCTACTGGCCTCCTTCCTCCCTTATAAAGTTCCCAGGTGTCTAATGACCCCCCTCCAAACCCTATACAGTTCCCTGGTGTTTAATGGTCCTCCCTCCCCTATACAGTTTCCTAGTGCCTAGAGGCCCCAACCCTCCCCTTTACAGTTTCTAGTTTTTACTGCTTTAAAGGAGAACTGAAGAGAGAAGAATATGGATGCTGCCATATTTATTTCCTTTTAAATAATTCCAGTTGCCTGGCAGCCCTACTGATCTATTTGGCTTCAGCAGTGTCTGAATCACATCAGAAATAAAACAGCTATGATTAAAGAGAACCCGAGGTGGGAATTACTTTTACTATTGGGGCACAGAGGCTGGTTGTGCGCACTAAGACCAGCCTCTGTTGCCCCATCGTGTGCCTCCATGTCCCCCCTGCTCGCCGCTATACCCCCCGCATTGCTGGCTGTGTCGCCAGCTCAATGTTTACCTTGCGCTGTCAGTCAGCGCCGCTCCCCCGCCTCCTCCGCATCGGCGCCACCCGCCGCGTCACTTCCCTCCTATCAGCCGGAGGGAAGGGACACGGGCGGGTGCGCCGATGCGGAGGAGGCAGGGGAGCAGCGCTGACTGACAGCGCAAGGTAAACATTGAGCTGGCGACACGCTGCGTGTCGCCAGCAATGCAGGGGGTATAGCGGCGAGCAGGGGGGACATGGAGACACACGATGGGGCAACAGAGGCTGGTCTTAGTGCGCACAACCAGCCTCTGTGCCCCAATAGTAAAAGTAATTCCCACCTCGGGTTCTCTTTAAGGAGCCATGCTTTTGCTCCAATACGCGTGAGCTTTTACCTGTATGTACTATGATGTTGGAATAAAGAGTTTATTATTGCAATCCAGCCAGTTGGTGTAGCAGAAGATCCTTTTCAACTACCATCTACGATTCAGCACTTGATTTCCTGCTATCATCTAGTGTGATACCGGTAATTTTTAGCAGCCCACTCTCCTTTTCTTGACACCAGAAACATGATCTGACAAAGTCAGAAACATCTGATCTGCTGCATGCTTGTTCAGGGTCTATGGCTAAAAGTATTAGAGGCAGAGGATCAGCAGGATCAGCAAGTGGTATTGCTTACAAGGAAATAAATGTGGAAGCCTCCATATACCTCTCGCTTCAGTTGTCCTTTAACCCTACCTCCCCCATATGGCTTCCCTGGTGTTCTATGGCTTCACCTCCAATACAGCTTGCCTGGTGGTCTAGAGTGGTCCAAACATAATACAAAGTGGGAAAGCCACTTGAGGGCCAAATTGAATGGCTCTGAGGGCCAGATTTGGTCCGTGGAACTAGGACCACAGCTTGTTTTGAAGTAAAGTCCTGTATATATTAGTCTAGAATATCTAGTTTTGCCGATGAATCTGGGATTCGAGTGGGTACAAAGAGGATCTCTGGAGGCCGCTGTTTGAAATTCCAACGGTGAAATCTGGTTATAGTTTCTACCACCCAGGGAATCCGAATATGCTCCGCCTAGATGGGCCCAAACTTCTGGTGCCTCCATCCTACTGGACACATCTGAGTGGCCACACCATCAAAATCCCTTCGTGGTATTTTATGTGGTGGAAAAATGCCTGTGCAGTGCAGCTGCACTCGTACAGAGGGGAGTGCGGCTGTAAACAATCTGCCATTTTAATGCTGAAGATGGTTTACAGGGTCCCAGTGGATTACAGGAGTGGCACAAAAAGATCATGGAAGCCTCTGGACCATTCAGAGGCTTCCTCTTACAGAGGCAAGTATCCAACTTCTGTCTGCCATATTGTCTTTAAAACAATACCAGCTGCCTGGCATCCTGCTGCTGATCTCATTGGATGCAGTAGTGTCTGGATCACACACACACCAGAAATAAATGTGACTAAGCAAGTCAGAAATACCCGATTAATATGCTTGTTTGGGGTCTATGGCTTCAAATATTGGAGGCAGAATAATAGCAGGACAGCCAGGCAATATGTATTTGTTAAGAGGAAATAAATATGTCAGCCTCCATATCACTTAGTTCAGGCATAACTACTCTTAGCTACACAAAACAACATTTGAAAGCATTCCCATGCATTCTCATTGTGTAAAAAGCTTTATTTTCACTGCAGGGAAGGTTGCTTAGATCTTTTCATCAGGAAAGGAAAATGTAATCATTGCCAACTGAAGGTCTCTGAGGAATGTGTCTTCACTCCCTCAGCTGGACAGACACCACCATGGCAACAGCTCAGTCACTTCAGCAGAAAAAGAGGGGGGCAGAGTGACACATGCCTCAGAGAGCTTCAGCCAATGACCAGAGAAAAAGTACGCTTCTTCTGCTCTCTGCAGAGAAAACACATCAAATTTTCATTGGGCAATCACTCGCCAATTTTACCACCACCACGCAGGATGAGGGCAAACAGATTGAGTACTATGTACAAATCGTGTAGGTAAGTTCTTAACCGAGTTGGAAGTGAAAACTCATCCCAGCAGTGTATGGTAATCTTGCCTGCACAAGTGAAGCAATCCCTCTTGCACCCTGACTGAGGGGTAAAACTGCTACAATGCAGACAGTCTGCTCCAACCGGGATGCAGGTCTTTGCATTGCACCGCTTTGCTGACTGATATGCCTGCTGTAGGGGTGCTAATTAAGGATCCTGGCAATCTTACTAGCCATTACTCTTAGGACTGCATTGTGGATTGGCAACTATATCGGTAGTGCACAAGTCACTTTGTTTGCCTATACTGTTAAGCCGTACCAGCATTAAGCGCTGTGGATTTTCAAGACTTGTGCTGTGTTCAGTAGCGCTCCCGGCAAATCTGTGTTAAACTGGTTTTAAGCACATATTGCACAGTAGAAATTTATTGAGCACAATTAAAAGTGAAAAAAGATCTACTTACCTGGGGCTTCCTCCAGCCCCTGTCATCTTATCTGTCCCTTGCCACAGCTCTGCTCCCAGCCGGTCCCCTCCATTGCAGATGCCGACCTTGATAGATCGGCAGCTATAGCACCTGCACGCAGCCACGCCGCTTGCGATCACACTTACGTAGCCTGGTGTGTTCTGCGCAAGTGCAGTACTTCTGCGCCTGTGCAGAACGCTCCAGGATGCATGACCGCGTGGTCGGCATCTGCAATGGATGGGGGTGGAGCTGCAGCAAACGATAGATAGGCTTCCAGGGGCCGGAGAGAGCCCCAGGTAAGTAGATTTTTTTTTTTTTTACACATCGGACCTGTCCTTTACGCAACAATAACCTTAATTGTGGAGGCTTGTTCATTTGCTGTGAAGTTTTGCTTACTTCATTGTGCATCAATTATTCTCCCCTGCATGGGAAAATGCTGTCTAATATTGACTTTTATAAAAACCTTCAAAAAGAAAGTTTACCATTCCAGGATTTGAAATGGCTTCAGAATTCTGTATAAATTTGCCCACCTCTGCCTCAGTGCTCACAGGTAAGTGTACTGTATTTCAGACCAGTTCTGTGTATAGGCTTGCTATACTCCAGTGGTTTTGGATGCAGGCCTGGCTCCATTGGCATAAAGAGATCATTTGCATATTCAGAAGCGGTGCATTGTAGGAAACTACAGTTGCTTACTTAAAGTTAACCAGAGAAGTTAAACTCTAAAGATTTAATACTTACCCGGGGCTTCCTCGATCCCCATTAGCTCATCTGCGCATGCGCAGTAGACCCAGACTGGACCCGACAGACGGTTACGTGGGCTGATCACGGCTGAACGGGAGAGGGCGGGAGGACAGCGTGGGACTCAGATGAGCTTATGGGGCTGGAGGAAGCCTTGGGTAAGTATCAAATCTTTAGAGTTTACCATCTCTGGTTAACTTTAAATCATTGCAAATACCTTCTGTTTTAAAGAAGGCATGGGTCACCCTGAGCTGCTTGGGTATTCTGCTGTACTGGTCCAAGTCCTATTCCATAGAGCCATATCAATCCGTGCCATGCACTGATCAGGACCAACAGACCGGAACAGGCTGTCTGCAAGTATTCTGTAAAATTACTGTGAAAAAAACGGGTCTTTCAACTAAGCTACCAGCAGACAAACCCAAAAACTCAGCTTCCATTTTCACCACAACGACTTACTTTGTCTCTCTGTAGAGCGTCAGTTAACACTTTCTTTGCCATCCCCACATTCTTCTGAATTTTGGCATAGAAGCGGGAAAGTTTTATCGCAAAAAATGAAAACTCGCTATTGGTTTTAGCGGTTTTTATGGCTTCCATCAACAGTTTTTCTGCCTCCTTTACGTTTCCATGTCGTCTTTCGAGATTCACGCGCCTCAATCGAACCATCGCCAAGCCGTCTACATACTCTTCTACTGTTTTCAATATGTTCCTGGCTTCATCAACGTTACCTGAAAGGCCAAATATCAAATTAAAAAAAATGCAGAATTAAGTGACCCAGAAGCACACCTGAGCAAAAGAAATGGAGAGAAAAGTGCATAAAATCAAAGATTATCCTCCATAGAAACCACATGAGAAAGTGTAAATTGAGCTGGATCTTTAAGCATTCCTATTGGATAATACAGCCATCTATCTTGACAAAAATAACATTTCCCAGATAACATACAGCCCAGGCTTTTTACCTTCTCCCCTAAATCTAAGGCACCATCTTTACAATGTGCTCCGCTTGTTCAAAAATACATGGAGAAGGGCATCCAATGACCCAAAGCAGGTAAAGGGGTTATGCAGCATGCATGCACAGTGTCAGATGCTATCTTATAGGCATTATCACATGATTAGGAGCCCAGCCATTGGCTTTTATCACTACGGTGAAGCTACATACACATCCTGGATTGAACTCGGCCATGGCAACCGATAAAGAACACCTATCCCGAGTGAATTTAGCATGTACAGCGGCTACCTCACTTCTAAAGGATCTGGCAAGTATGAAATAGGGCTTGGACGAGTACAACAGAGTAACCTATTTTAAGAAGGCAATTACACCAAGCTTTGCTTTTTTAGTAGGAGGGCTTTTTGGTTCCTTTTATCCCCCTATACATTCCTAGTAGTTTGGGTCACCCTGAGCTGCTTGGTTACTCTGTTGTACTCGTCTAAGCCCTATTTCATACAGCCTTATCAATCCCTGGCATGTACTGATGAGGACCAAAAGTCTGAAACAGGCTGTCTACATGTGGGTTTGATATGGCTGTGTAAAACTTAAAGCTATAGGCTTGCTATACACCAGCGGTTCTGGATGCTTGCTTGGCTTAACAAGGGCGAAAAGGGATCATTTGCATATTTAGTAGTAGTGCATTGTGGGTAACCACAAATGTTCATTTATAACTGAATTATTGCAAATTTCCTTCTGTTTTAAGAAGGCAATTACACCAAGCTTTGCTTTTTTTTAGTAGGAGGGCTTTTTGGTTCCTTTTATCCCCCTATACATTCCTAGTAGTTTGGGTCACCCTGAGCTGCTTGGTTACTCTGTTGTAACAAAGAAATGTTTTGCTTTAAAGGTTATTATACTGTTGTGTATCTTTTAGAGCAGAGAAGAAGTTCTGCGTTCAGGTCCGCTTTAAGGTCCACTTTTTAAGGAATATTCTATTCTCAGATCATTTTCATTCTGACACCTGTATAGCATGCTAGCTGAGCAGACGTGAATGGATCACTCAAGGGCTAAGCTCACCGTGTTAAAGCGTACCTGAGAATAGGGGGGGGGGGATACACACAACTGGGGCTTCCTCCAGCCCCTTTGATGCCATTGGCTCCCTCACAATTCTCCTAGACCGCCTCAATTGTCCTCTAGCCGGCCTGGTAAATCAACAAGTCTGCTTCAGTCGGCGCTTTTGCAGTCCGGTCGTGGCTGGTGATGTGCGACAAAGCATGACTTCTCAGATGTACAGATCCGACCAGCAGGGGATCAGAGCGGCCTGGGAGCACGGCGAGGGAGCCAACAGTCTGAAATGGGCTGGAGAAAGCCACAGGTACATATTTTTTTCCCCCTCTCAGGTGTCCTTTAAAGAGAACCTGAGGTGGGATTTAATTATGTTAGTGGAGCACAGAGGCTGGTTGTGCACACTAACACCAGCCTCCGTTGCCCCATGGTGTGCCTCCAGGAACACCTGCGCACCGCTATACCCCCCGCAGTGCTAGCGACACGCAGCACGTCGCCAGCACAATGTTTACCTAAGCGCTGTCTATCAGCGCCGCTCCCCCGCCTCCTCCGTATAGGCGCTACCCGCCCGCGTCCCTTCCCTCCAATCAGCGGGAGGGAAGGGACGCGGGCGGGTAGCGCCAATACGGAGGAGGCGGGGGAGCGGCGCTGACAGCGCATAGGTAAACATTGTGCTGGCGACACGCTGTATGTCGCTAGCACTGCGGGGGGTATAGCAGCGCGCAGAGGGGTCCTGGAGGCACACCATGGGGCAACGGAGGCTGGTGTTAGTGTGCGCAACCAGCCTCTGTGCCCCACTAACATGATTAAATCCCACCTCGGGTTCTCTTTAAGGCATTTTCACTTTATATTAAAAATCCCACAGTGGACGTTAAAGTGTACCAGAGATCTAATAAAAAGAAAAATTATACATACCTGGGGCTTCGTCTAACATCCTTCACGAAAAGTCACTCGCCGTCCTCCGCCTCCTCCGGTAGAAGCCCCGGTATCTCCGTGGCCACACAGCGCAGTCCAGCCGCACGCTCCCGTGACCGTTCTGCGCCTGCTTAGTAGTACTGCGCAGGCACAGAATTCTCCCAACGGGAGCATGCGCACTTCATCCTGACTAAAGGGAACCTGAAGCAGAAGATCCAAGCAGCGGAGTATGACTGTGAGGAACCGATCAGCGTGAAGGGGGCTGGAGGAAGCCCCAGATATGTATTATTTCTTTATTTTATTAGATTTCTGGTTCACTATAAATCTCCCAGTTAAGAAATGAATGCAGAACAACAGCTTTAGAGGATTTCTAATCACAAATTGTTCAAGAATAGTCTGTGAGTAAGTAAAAACTATTGCATACATTTAAAGAGAATCACTTATTACATATTACAAAATTCCAGAAATGCACTTGCATAATGGCAAGTCATAACCGCTGTCGCTTCTGTTATCACCTGGAGGCTCCATACTGGTCTAGCTCACATGGAATGAGGTCAGCAGAATGCATCTAGTAAGCTCCTGTCTCTAAAATTCTGCTTTAACCACTTGCCGACCGCCCACTGCACATTGGCGGCAAAGTGGCAGCCCCAGGACCACATTGGCGTTGGGTCCTGGGACTCTTCCGGGCAGGGGATAGCGCGCATTGATGCGCGCATCCGCCGGCATTAGGCTCCGCCCACCCGCGTTGACATCCCGCCGGCCATACGGAAGCGCTGGCGCGATGTTAAACCCCGATCTGCCGCATACAAAGCGTATAATACGCTTTGTATTGTATACAAAGCGTATTATACAGGCTGCCTCCTGCCCTGGTGGTCCCAGTGTCCGAGGGACCACCAGGGCAGGCTGCAGCCACCCTAGTCTGCACCCAAACACACTGATCTGCCCCCCCCCCATTTTGCGACATTTGGTTTCAAGACTACTCCTCACGGTTTAGGGCCCCTAAAATGCCAGGGCAGTATAGGAACCCCACAAATGACCCCATTTTAGAAAGAAGACACCCCAAGGTATTCCGTTAGGAGTATGCCGAGTTCATAGAAGATTTTATTTTTTGTCACAAGTTAGCGGAAAATGACACTTTGTGAAAACAAACAATTAAAATCAATTTCCGCATACTTATGAAAAAATAAAATCTTCTATGAACTCACCATACTCCTAACGGAATACCTTTAGGTGTCTTCTTTCTAAAATATACTGCCCTGGCATTTTAGGGGCCCTAAACCGTGAGGAGTAGTCTTGAAACCAAATGTCGCAAAATCACCTGTGAAATCCTAAAGGTACTCATTGGACTTTGGGCCCCTTAGCGCAGTTAGGGTGCAAAAAAGTGCCACACGTGGTATCGCTGTACTCAGAAGTAGTATAATGTGTTTTGGGGTGTATTTTTACACATACCCATGCTGAGTCGGAGAAATATCTCTGTAAATGGACAATTGTGTGTAAAAAAAAAAAGAAAAAAAAAGAAAAAAATTGTCATTTACAGAGATATTTCTCCCACCCAGCATGGGTATGTGTAGAAATACACCCCAAAACACATTATACTACTTCTCCTGAGTACGGCAATACCACGTGTGGCACTTTTTTGCAGCCTAACTGCGCTAAGGGGCCCTAAGTCCAATGAGCACCTTTAGGCTTTATAGGGGTGCTTACAATTTAGCACCCCCCAAAATGCCAGGACAGTAAACACACCCCACAAATGACCCCATTTTGGAAAGTAGACCCTTCAAGGTATTCAGAGAGGAGCATAGTGAGTCTGTGGCAGATTTCATTTTTTTGGTCGCAAGTTAGAAGAAATGGAAATTTTTTTTCTTTTTTTTGTCACAAAGTGTCATTTTCCGCTAACTTGTGACAAAAAATAAAATCTTCTATGAACTCACCATGCCTCTCAGTGAATACTTTGGGATGTCTTCTTTCCAAAATGGGGTCATTTGGGGGTATTTATAACATCCTGGAATTTTAGCACCTCATGAAACATGACAGGTGGTCAGAAAAGTCAGAGATGCTTCAAAATGGGAAAATTCACTTTTGGCACCATAGTTTGTAAACGCTATAACTTTTACCAAAACCAATAAATATAGGCTGAATGGGTTGTTTTTTTTTATCTAAAACATGTTTGTCCACATTTTTCGTGCTGCATGTATACAGAAATTTTACTTTATTTGAAAAATGTCAGCACAGAAAGTAAAAAAAATAAATAAAAAAAAAAAATAAAAAAACTATTTTTGGACAAAATTCATGTCTTTTTTGATGAATATAATAAAGTAAAAATCGCAGCAGCAATCAAATAGCACCAAAAGAAAGCTGTATTAGTGACAAGAAAAGGAGGTAAAATTCATTTAGATGGTAGGTTGTATGACCGAGCAATAAACCGTGAAAGCTGCAGTGGTCTGAATGGAAAAAAAGTCTCTGGTCCTTAACCCATTCAGGTTCCGTCGTTTTCACGTGAGAAATGTTCACCTCCCATTCATTAGCCTATAACTTTATCACTACTTATCACAATGCACTGATCTATATCTTGTTTTTTCCGCCACCAATTAGGCTTTCTTTGGGGGGTACATTTTGCTAAGAGCCACTTTACTGTAAATGCATTTTAACAGGAAGAATAAGAAAAAAATGGAAAAATTCATTATTTCTCAGTGTTCAGCCATTATAGTTTTAAAATAATACATGCCTCCATAATTAAAACTCACGTATTGTATTTGCCCATATGTCCCGATTATAACACTGTTAAAATTATGTCCCTATCACAATGTATGGCGACAATATTTTATTTGGAAATAAAAAAAATAGAAATATTTCATCTTTACATTGATATTTAAAAAGTTTAGACCCTTAGGTAAATATTTACATGTTTTGGTTTTTTTTATTGTAAACATTTTATTTGGGTAGTTTTGGGAGGGTGGGAGGTAAACAATACATTTATAATGTAAATGTGTGTTAATTTTAAATTATTTTTTTTTACAGGTGTAGTATTACTTTTTGGCCACAAGATGGCGGCCATGAGTTTGTTTACATGACGTCACTCTAAGCGTAACATACACTTACAGTGACGCATCTGGAAGGGAACGGCCAGAAAAGGCGCAGCTTCTGAGAGAAGCTGTCGCTTTTTCAGCGGGGGAGAGGAATCAATGATCGGGCTCCGTAGCCCGATACATTGATTCCCTGGCTACCGAATCCGCGGCCGGGAGTGCGCGTGCACGCGCGCGATCGGCCGCAGTAGCGCGCATGGTTCCTGGACGTAGAAACTACGTCCAGGAACCAAAATAGGTTAAGGGGTTTTATGACTGCAGTGGTTAAACCAGTATCTGCCATAAAGTAAAGGGGCAAAGGCGTAAGATGCCTGCTGCACCAATATGCAGCTCCTCATTCCCTCCACATCACTCTGCAGCTGCCTGGTCTCTACCTTCTCACCCTTTAAAGTGTACCAGAGCCGAGGGTGGCGAAGTTTTTATACATACCTGGGGTTTCCTCCAGCCCCATCCGCACGGATCGCTCCCACGCCGCCGTCCACAGTCTTCTCCCACTTCTGTACCAGGTCCCGTTACTTCCTCCAGTCGCGGCCAGTCTGACGCAAGTGAAGTGCGCCATTCATGTACCTTTCCAGCAGCTGCGCCCTCTATGTATCTCTCCAGCAGCTGCTGGAAAGGTACATGAATGGCGCACTTCTCTTGCGCAGACTGGCCACATCTGGAGGAAGTAATGGGACCTGGTACAGAAGTGGGAGAAGACTGGACGGCGGCGTGGGAGCGATCCGTGCGGATGGGGCTGGAGGTAACCCAAGGTATGTATAAATTTAAAAAAAAAGGGTTTCTTCAGCTCTGGTTTCCTTTAAGATAAGTTTGAAGCCATGATGGGCTGTCAGTCTGGAGGCATGATTTGTCAAACAGGAAGGATAGGTTCATACCGTAGCGGATAAAAATGAATGCTATAAAACTTGATCTGTTTTCTTTATAAAGTGTACCTGAAATGAAACAAACATAAGTATTTATACTTACATGGGGGGCTTCCTCAGCCCCCTGTAGGTGGCGGCCTCCCTCACTGTCCTGCAGGGCCACTCCATTGTTCAGCGGTCGGCTCCCGTAACTTTTTCAGTCACACTCCACTGCACATGCAAAGTTCTAGTCATGCGCCTTCCCATCCTGCGCAGTTAGTCTTCACAAACTGCGCATGCGCAGAACCCTTCTGTCTACAGGAGAACAATTGGGGAGCGCACACAGCCGGGACCATGCATGCACAGTGGATGCAACGGAGGGCAACTGAAGAATTTACCAGAGATGACTGGAGGACAACAGAGCAGCCCAAGAATGCAGCAAGTAGACCATGGCCTGCAAGCACCAGGCAAGTATAAATGCTTAAAGAGAACCAGAGATGAAGCAACCTCATGTATTTTACCTTATAAATCAGTGGGAACATGACAGTAAACACCTAATTTGCTCTTTGTTACATTGTTCTCTGTTTAATTTGCCTGTTATCACCTCTAAGATAAGAATCCCGACTAAGCAGTCGGTCTGGCTTTGCTACAGAATAATTATAGCTGAGACTGTGTTCTTTGCTGTCTTCAAGTCCAAGCCTGCCCCCTGCTGGCTTTGCTCAGGAATCATTATAGCTGAGTCATTATAGCAAAGCCAGAATCAATGCTCAGTCCGGGATTCTTATCTCAGCTAGATAACAGACACTTTTAGCAGTGAGGATGGAACAGAGAGCATGGTAAATGTTTTCTCTAATGTTCCCACTGATTTCTATGGTAAAATACACAAGGGTGCTTCGTCTCTGGTTCACTTTAACTTTGTTTCATCTCAGGTTTCCTTTAAATGAATTAGCTTGTTACATTGGGCATCAGTTTTTCCATCCGGTTTTCTGTTCCCCACTTGGTAACTGTCACCGCAACCTTCCGTCCACTCGGATCCACTACAAATGCCAGTATACCGATCCTGGAGCCCCATTAGAAGCATCGGGTTGTTTTACAGAAGAACAATGGGAATCCTTCCTGAGCACAAGGGAAGATTATGATTAGTCAACTACTCAGTGAACCAATGAGAATTCTCCCCCTGTGGAAGGACAATTCCCATTGGTCTATTGCAAACCAACTGTAGCCTCATGCTTCTGATAACGGCTCCGAAATCAGTATACCAGCATTTTTAGCATGCAGGGACCAAACGGACGGCAGCAGGCGATTATTTTGTGAAACGTACTCGGCGAGCAATCTGCCTCAGATGCTGATCCAGAAACGTAGCAAGGGACCGAATGGATTGATGTGAATGGAGCCTATTACTTCCACTAAACAACGTTTTTATTGCCAAATGTTTCAAGCTGACTAGGTGGGAGTAGAGCTTTGAACCAGTGCTGTACGTAGTTTCCCTTTTGTTGCAAGCAATAGGTTTTTACACACTACATGACAAATACTTGGGAGAAAATAGCAAATACATGTTCCCTAAACACAGTCAAATTTAACTTTTATCAAGTCAGGTAAAAATAAGGAGTAGCAAAATTATATGAAAAAATAAATAAATCACTGAATCTTAAAGTCAAAATGCAGGGAGTTCCTGACTTGTAAATGCCTGTCAATACAAACCTCCAACCCGCCGCAATGTCGGAGACTCCCTGTACTGTGCCCATGTAGAGGGGGACACAAAGGAGCATAGAGAAGGCCCCAAGGAGGACAGAGGCAGACACATGTGGGACACAAAAAGTACAAGAGGGCATGGGGTATAAATCTTACTAATATTATAAAATGTAGAGGTTTGTTACTCAATCACACAACAATGGCTGAACAGATTTGAATGAAATTTGGCACACACATAGTACATTACCTGGAACAACATACAAGATCATTTTTATCCCCATAATCAAAAAGGGGGCCGAGACAAATACAAATTTCACTGGGAAAATTTAAACTGCAGGTATTTTTATACTGTTAATGGCAGGATTCTCAAACTTTACACAGTTGGTCACTCAGTGACTATGATTAATATTCGGACAAGTGGGTGGAGCCTACAAAAGCCAATCAAAATTCACCTATTGCTTTTCAAGGGGAATATTTGATTGCTGCCATTCTTGCACTGTTAATGGCACAAGCCTCAAACCTGGTACAGTTGGTCAATGGGTGACTGGGGTTCAAATTCAGAAGAGGGGGTGGATCCACAAACAGCCAATGAGATTGGTTTCATTTCAATGCAAACTATTGATGCCAAAGACCGCAAAGCTCACAAACTAGGTCTAGTGTTCTCCCCAGAATTTTTTTCCAGGCGGGTGTCATGAAAAAATAGCCGGGTGGGGCGAGATGAGAGAATGCAGGGCCGGCGCTTCTCTGCTTACAGCATAGGAGGTGAGCTGACGACAGCCGGATTGCTCACCAAAACTAGCCGGGTGGAGCACCCGGCTAAAAGAGCCTGGGGAGAACACTGAGGTCATGGAGTAATTGTGTGTGAAGATTAGAAAAAGTGGGCGGTGCCAACACCAGCCAAATACATACTCCGGCAACGCGGGGCCATCAGCTGGTAGGGCATAACTCACAAGTAGTCCCTTCATCATGGATGCACCAGTATATATTTATTTTTTTTCCTGGGTGGCACCAGTATATATTTCTTTTTTTTCCTGGGTTCTGTTCTCTAAACCTAGGTGTGTCTTATAGTCCAGTGTGTGTGTGCGTGTGTATGTGTGTACATACTAATATACGAAATACATACTAGAGTGTGTGTGTGTGTAAACACATACACAGGCTAAGACAGTGCTATACATGATGTGTCAAAATAATGGTACTTATGCGACAATGTGAATGGTAAATCACCAGGTAGGGTACTATGGTGAGGCTCAAGATCTCAATATAAATACGGAGGTACTGATTATTAGGCTGGGCTATAATCGGTAAGCCAAACCTGAATGGTGTAAATACACCGGCCCCCCAAACAGTGCTAACCCTACACACAAATGACTAGTACCGGTAGTACAGTGAGGTGGTGAATAGTCCTTCATACACATTTCTCAACATGTTTCACCCATAAAGGGCTTCATCACTAGTAATCTAAACAGTGAATGAAAAACAAAACCCCCACCCAACAAATCAAACCACCAGCAGGTCAGACATGAGTGCTTCCGAAGCCCTCCAAGGAGTCCTGACAGCGTATTTGACTTGGTCAAATAACTAAAACACGGGACACATGGGTGGACCGAAGGCACAGAGAGAGGACTGGGAAGGCTCAGGGTTGCTCTTTGGGTTCCAGAGACTTCCCTCTACATAGGTGAGCATCAGCTTCAGTGTCTTCTGGTCTTTGGGCAGCCATCTTCTCCTCTCCCTTGGAGCTTTGTACTCACTGCTGGCATCTAATGGCCAAGTATGGAACTGCAAGGAAAACAGGAAATGGCTCCCCTGGACGTAAAGAAAGTGAAACCTGGACACCTAGCAAGGAGAGCTGCACAGGAGACACTGCCAGGAACAAGGAGAGGTAACTATCCCCACACTTTTCGACCCAAAAATTCAGCTTGCATGCAAGTATATACGCTAACTTTATTTTTTCAGGTGTTCATCTTAATTTTTTAAAAAGAAGTCCTGAGCAGGTAAACTTACCTTGTTGCTCTTCAAATGCTGCCCACAAGAGATGAACCAAAGGCTTCTTCTGCAGGTGAATGGTGCAGGCCCGGGTGTAGACATGTCTTGCCCCCTCAATGCTTTGTTGCTCCATGTACTTGGCATACTAAACAAGAGACAGAGATACTCTATTAACCCCTTCAGGAACAAGAAAAATGCAAAAACGTGAACAATAAAATTCTTGTTGTAAACCCATTCAGCACCTTTATTGAACCACTAGACTAGACTCTGTAAGGAAGGGCGAAGGGAGGCAACGCTGTTGGCATATGCAGCGGTCAAATCTGGTTGCAAGCAGACCATCCCCCTAATGCAATAGATACAGTTATAGATGAACAGAATTCAAAAAAAGAATACAGGGTTAGGAATGACGTCAATGTGTCAAATTGAGAGGGAATGGAAGGGAGAGAGCGGAAAGGGTCCTTACCTTAACCCAAAACTCCTCGTAGAGGGCGCAGGCGATGACACATCTCTCAAATAGGATCACTATGCGTTCATGTGAGCCATTCTCAATCTCAAAATCCAAATACTCTTTCCAGTTGTTCAGTTGGATCTTCTCTAAAGGCTTTACATGGAAGTAGGGACGTTTAATCTGCAGAAAAGCAAACAAATTATATAATAAATAAATAAAAAAAAACAGTTGCACCAATTCTAAAATTGGTGTTGGGAAGCAATAATAGAACTTATATAAATCTTAATTCCTAAGAATCAAGAAGAGGGGCACTGTCAAAGCAACTCTGGGCAATGTTCCTGTAATATAAGCACTTTCCTAATTCTGATCTACAGTGGCTGCATTCAACACATCAAATGAACAATGAATTAATCACCTTTCTCGCATATTGTAGGTCTGTTGAGCACCACAGGCGACATCATGGGAGCAGGTAGGGTTGGTGACAAGCATAGGAGAAGCACAAATGAAGGGTGGAGCACATAGTTGGGGCAGAGTAAGAGGAGTGGAGTTTGGCCAAGGGAACAATATGCATGGGCTAGCTGTGGGAAAGAAGAACGTGGTTGGCTGCTCCAAGCAGTGGAAGATTATGCTAGGCTCCAGACAAGCATCGGGACTATGCTGGCGTTTACAACTCCAGAAAAATACCAATTTCCATTGTTCTCAATATTTAACCGGCATTTCTAGTAATCCCGCTGAAAGTATTTTAGTGCTACTGCCAAGTTATTTCACCTCTGTAAAGGTCAACGGAAAATGCATGTCAAGGCCATTGAAACCACTAGAAGAGTCAGTACCAATCAAATCCTGCAAGTCAATGGTTAAGTACGTCACCCAATTTATTCATTTTCAAAGGACCCCTGAAGCATTAAAATAAGTCCTGAGGCTTCCCTTATCTTCTTACACCCCACCATCCCAGCAAAGAGTCCCACTAAACTTATATAATCTGTAGCCAGTTGAATAAGTGTCTTCTTGGCACGCTCCTGGCTGTGGACAAGCGCTTCCCTCTACCGAGGTTAGCTACTGTTTTTATAACGCTTCATGGATAAAAGTTAATACAATGTAGACCTAAAATTAGGAAGATCAAGAATGGGACTTGCAACTATTTAGGTGAAGGGGGTGATAGTTTAGTCCATAGTTGGGAGTCTGATCAAACTATAGGGACTCACCAAGCTCAGTAAAATGTTGCATGTATATAGCAGTCTGTTACTACATTGTGTAAACAGGATTGAAGTCTGAAGAAGCCTGCACAGCCGAAAGCTTAGGGCTGGTTCACACAGAGGTTCACACAGACTCTTTCCCAGCGTTTACCGGCAGCTACCACCGTAGTGAATGGGAGTGTTCGGCAAAAATTGTGGGGCCCCGTACAGTTTCATACTGTACCCACAATAAAACTTTCCCTGACTTGTAAAAACAGTAAACTCCATGACTTGTGGGGCCCAATTTGACTCAAAGGTTCAATTTAAAGGAATGCTATCAATGAAGGCAATTTTGGCTCAACACCATTAATGAGTTGTTTTTTATTGTAATGTACATGAATGTCAGCGTCTCCGGAAGACACTGATGGCGTCAGACATACGAATAAACCACATTCATAGGTGACGCCACTGATGTAAAAACAGAATGGACCGCTCTATTTCCTGGCTCCCTCACCAATAGTTGAGTTGTAAGTCATGTGGCTGCCGTAGTAAGATTGTTTGAGGAGCGAGACAACTGCTCTTGCTCCTATTCTGCCTTGCCAATAGTATGTAAGAGGAGCGAGTGCATCAATCCCTCCTCTCACTCCTGTTCTGTACAGCACCAGAACTGAAATACACCGCTACGTAATTAAATGTTTACTGTGGCTATTTGATCGCAAACAATGGCAGCCTCTTGTGGAAACCTCTCCACACAAACTGCCAGCCACTGCGCAATGCCTACATTTATTTATTGTATTTATAAAGTTCCAACATATTACGCAGCGCTGAAATGTACATTGAAATGTATTCAAAAGGCTTTGCCCGCAGGACGGAACACTTGACTCACTTGTTTGCCATTGCTATGCAACGGCAAACAACCAATGACGCAGCAGTGTACAGAGCGTGAGAAAGAACAGGAGCGAGAGAGTCTCGTTCCTCTTACAAACTATAGGCCAGGCAGAATAGGAGCAAAAGTGGTTGGCTCTGACTTCTTAAACCATCTTAGGCCCAGTGCACACCAAAAACCTCTAGCAGATCCGCAAAACGCTAGAGGTATTTGAAGCAGATTTCAGAGCGATTCTACGCATGTTTAGAGAGGTTTTCTAAACATGCCTAGTGTTTTTTGGAGCGTTTTTGTGTAGCTACATTAAGCAAAAAAAGAAAAAAAACAAAAACCTCAATTTTTAAAATGTTTTAAACTGGAGGAAGGTCTCAAACAAGAGTTGCACAAAGTTTGCATTACAAGTGAAACTTACTCCTTCTTCAAAAGTCCACCTTTTATGCACTTCATTTTCATTGTAGTTGAGTATTTCCTGATGCACCTCAATTATTCGATGCCGCATGTTTTCAACTTCTGTTGTGCGCTGAGGAGAGAGAAAAAAAAAAAAAAAAGTCAGAATAATCTGATAAATCTTTAGGCTGCTTGGCTTAGTAACTGTAGCTAAGCTTAGTAAACCTGTAAAGGGGGGGGGGGGGGGGGGGGGGGAGGGAGAGGGAAGAAGCCTCTCTATCCTAATGAATCTTCACATCGGGGAAATCCAGTGCTGACATCCCCAACCCCCCCCAAACCAAACAACATGTGGGCCAGTGCGTAAATGCACACTAGCAGCTCCTCGCTTTGGTGGAAATAGCCCCGATTGTGCTTGGCAATTTCCACCAGAGCCCGAGTGGATAGCCTCTAGTACGCATGCGCAGACTCTGACAAGCATCCAACAAGGAGTTCCTCAGGGGTCCCTCTGCTGCAGAGGAAGGACGGGGAAGCCTCTTTATGATCCAGAGGCTTCTCCGTCCTGAGGTGCGTACAAGAGGAATTGGCGCAGGATACAGCCAGTATATGGCTGATCCTGCTGCTGCACAAGTCCTGGCCCTGTTAAATACTATTCCCCCTCCAGGCCGCCATGGATGGTGGGAAATTAAATAATTCGGCTTCCAGCATTACTATTAAAAACACAATAATGCTGGAAGCCGAATTATTGTGTTAAAAGTAACTTCAGCTCCGTTTTCTGATGGCGCCAAAGTTACTCCCCGTGCGCCCAAGTCTCCTGCGCTGGATTCACTGCGGTCGCCTGAGGTAAAGTCCTGATCTATTTTTTTCTTTAACTTTCAGGGTCCCTTTAAAAACTATATTATGAATGCTTCATTAATTAGTTCAATTGCCACCACTCTGCTGGAGTTACTTTTTACCTCCCTGTACTGGCTGTGACACATGCTGAGCCATACTCCTCGCATGCTCTCACTGCAGCCTACGTTGTAAGACGACGGTCAATCAGCCTTGGAGGAACAGTTCTGCAGCGTCTTCCGGAGACGCCGAGTCAGTGGGACAAAGCTCATTAGCTGGTTCACCCATACAGGCACGCCAGCCATCACAGGAGGTGACACCTGTCCATCAGTGGTTTTTTTTAGCCTGATCGATTATTGTATTAAGTGTACGCTCTTTGTTTTTTCAGCTATTGGTCCTCAGTCTTTTTTGAACGGCCCCTCACCCGACATTCCTACAGCTCACCTGCCTATAATCACACTCTCCGATCGCTATCCTTGGTATCTCCCAAGTATGGCACCTATACTATGAAATGGCCACATGACTATAGGAGAGGGAAGGACACACACCACTTACCTTTGCTGGATCGGTTATCTCTTCCAAGCCGGTCGGATATTCAATTTTTACTCCGATCTGCTGGCTCATTGCAGCCAATTCTTTTCGCATCTCCACAAACTTTTCAGGCGTTAAGAATTCTCTAGGTAAGTTGCCTTGTATGTGCTCTTTAAACCTGGATGGAGAACAATTCAGTGCAGAGTTTGTGTCTACACAACACAGCTATACATATTGAATAAAGGAAGGAAGGTTATACAACCTACTATTCACTCAATGCAGCATTGCATGTCCAGGGGACTCTCCTTCACCCCCCATGAAAATGAACACTCTGCAATCTGTTAATGACAGCGGAGCGCACGGTTAGACGGCCAGCAAGCTCAGCTCAAGCACAGTTCTACAGAACAAACATTTGTATTAATCTTGATAGCAGGAGAGCAGCGCTGGACAGATCTGGACACCATATTACAGTGCTAGTCCTCAGTTTCTCTGACAGAAGATTAAAAAATGTTACTCCTGCAACACAACCTATCACCAACCAGCCTCTGGGGAAAGAAAATTAAGCCTTTATGACTTCATTTAAAGGGATCCAAGTAGTAGCCCACGTAAGTCGGCCGGGGGGGGGGGGGGGGGAAATGTGGGGAGAAAAGATGCACAGGAGATTGCGGCATGGAGCTGGCTGTAAGAGGAGGATGCAGGGGGACAGCAGAAGACACAATAAAGGATAAGGAGGACATAAGGGGACGTGGGACATAGGAGGACAGGGGAAAGAGGATGACACGGGTACAGAGGGGAACACCAGGAGAACACTAAAGGTACAAAGGGGGACACAGACAAAAAAACAAAAAGAAAGGAAGTGGATCCAGCAGAGGAGGAGGTGGCACAGTGGGGAAGGCAAGACAAAAAAGAAAAATAAAACATCTCCTGAAAATAAGCCCTAGCACATCTTTTGGAGCAAAAATTAATAAGTCACCGTCTTTTTTTTAGGGAAACACAGTAGGTAAGTGAATGCTTACTTTAACCATCAAAGCCCAGTTTACAAACTGAGAGGTTAGTTTGACAATTAAACAAACAAACAAAAAAAAACACAATACTGGTCAGATCACTTTGAAGAATAACAAAGAGCATGCATATCATTATAGGCACAGGGATAAAAGCAGAAAATATTGGTAAAAAGAACAGTGGAAATACTTTTTATGATACACAAAATATGGATGCTTAGTCTGATTTAAAGACACCATAGTTTTAGATATGCGATGGGTGTAGAAACAGCACTGTTTTGGTAATTGGCTGCTAGGAAGACTACATTTCCCAAGATTTCCACCAATCATATTAATGGAGGGGCAACAATTAGGATATGTCTGGGTATTCCTTAGATATGGCATTAAAGTGGACCCAAACTAAACTTTAATTCAAAATATTTAGTTGCACCACTCTGACACATACAAAAATAAATTAATGCTCCTTCAAGCCTATGAGCATTTTAGTGCATGCTTTTCACCCTTCCCTTTTCATAACTAGGGTTATACGGGTGGCAGCCATTAGCAATTCCTCCTTTGCCGGACACTTCCTACTCCACCACTCTGCCGAATTGTGTCCCAGCAATATGAAAGGAAGGGAGGGGTTCCTCCAATAAATGTAAAATATTGTAGATTTGTCATGCAGCTGAAAAAAGGCTGCTATTTATTATAATTTAGAAAATAGATTTTATTTCTGAAATCTTGTATTTTTAATTTGGGTCCACTTTTAAGTAAGCCACTTTTAGACACCAAAAACAGGTAAAAAAAAAAATATATAAATAAATTAAACTGATCTACATACTGTCTAACCACAACGAGACAGGTCTGACTTTACTTTAGCTTTAATTACATGGGAAATTCATGTATGCGTTAGCACTGTTGTCCAGCCCAATACAGAGCAGAACCAAGAATATCTCTATTTGCATTTCTAAAATTCAGAAAGACTTTTTCCTCCCAGAAATTGGGTAGTTTTCTTAAAGGACTTACGAGGTCAGTTTTAGAAAAAAAAAAAAAGTTAGATACCTGCATCAGTTTGTAAGGCACGGAGGACGCAGTCCACGCCCTCCGTGCCGTTTCGCCGGGTCCCCGCCGCTCAGTAGCCCCCCGAACCGCCCCGACCGCACTGCCCAGGTCGGGCTCTCCATCCTGCAGAAAGATGGCCGCCGGAGCTGGCCGCGGCTGCGCAGTCCGCATAGCCGCGAGTGCGGCTGCGCAGCTCTAGGGCCAACCCCCCGATCCACGTAACAGGCTGTTTCTTGTAGCATCGATCGGGCGGTTGGCCCTAGAGCTGCGCAGCCGCACTGGCGGCTATGCGGACTGCGCAGCCGTGGCCAGCTCCGGTGGCCATCTTTCTGCAGGCTGGAGAGCCCGACCCGGGCAGTGCGGTCGAGCGGTTCGGGGGGCTACTGAGCGGCGGGGACCCAGCGAAACGGCACGGAGGGCGCGGACGGCGTCCTCCGTGCCTTACAAACGGATGCAGGTATCTAACTTTTTTTTTTTTTTTAAACTGGCCTCGTAAGTCCTTTAAGCAAAATATTAAAAGGATATTTTTAAAGGATACGTCCAAGGTCCCAAAAAAACAAAAATCCACTTCCCTGGGGGCTTCCTCCAGCCCCTGGCAGCCGTCCTGTGCCCTTGCCGCAGCTCCAGTGGCTCCCGGTCTCTTCCGGTGCAGATGCTGACCTTGCCAGGTTGGCTTCTTCTCCGCTCCAGCGTACGGCTCACAAGGTCACGCTGACGTCATCCGCACTGTACTGCGCAGAACTACTGCTCAGTACAGTCTGGATGACATCAGTGCGACCACATGAGCCGCACGCTTCAGCGCAGAAGAAGCTGACCCGGATACCGACCTGGCAAGGTCGGCATCTGCACCGGAGGAGACCAGGAGCCACCGGAGCTGCGGCGAGGGCGCTGGGTGGCTACCAGGGGCAGGAGGGAGCCCCGGGTAAGTGGATTTTTGTTTTTAGGGACCTTGGACGTATCTTTTCAACAGTTATAAATAGTTTGCAAATAATCGCTCCTTTAGTAGGGCTTAGCTGGTTCTTCTAATGTGACCACTCAGAAAGCAGGGCTGTGGAGTCGGTACAAAAATCTTTCGACTCCGACTCCTCAGCTTATGAAACCATGACTCCGACTCCAACTCCGGGTACCCAAAATGGCTCCGACTCCAACTTCTCGACTCCGACTCCTTAGTCTAATACTTAACAGGGCTGTGGATTTTGTACAAAAATCATCCGACTCCTCAGTTTATGAAATCAACGACTCCGACTCCAACTCCGGGTACCCAAAATTGCCCCCACTCCGACTCCACAGCTCTAGAAAGCATGCAGTGAGAGAAAACTACCAGCCTTTTAAAAATGCCTTTTGCTGGGCCATCACAATGATCTAGGCTTCTTTAGAAAGGGAGTAATTTGCAACAAGCATGTAGCCAATGGGATCAGGTCAACTTAGCTACATTTTCATTTTGAGTTCTGCTTAAAGGGATACTTAAGTCAAAAATAAAAAATGATTTTTACTCACCTGGGGCATGGCTCAGCCCCCTGAAGCTGTATGGTGCCCTCGCAGCCTCGCTCCGATCCTCCTGTCCCCACCGACGGCTACTTCCGGGCTCGGCAACAGCTGCTGACAGGTTGGGAACGCGAGTGATTCTCCGCGTTCCCAGCCGCTATATCACCCTCTATGCTGCTATATAAAGTTCAGTGATTCAACCCCCTATTAAAATAGTATGGTTTAATACATGCCAAGCTTCTCTTTGCAGCTACCACTAGGAGCAAAGTGTTGCTGCAAGTCAGCTGTAAAACCAGAATTCCCAAGTGATTTCCCCCAAAAGTTGACACCTTGGTTTATAGGGAGCAATACAGGTACCACGGCCTAATGGCCTAAAGTCCAAGTTTACTAGTAAACCATTTTTTATTATTATTAATCATCATCATCTTAAAAGATATATAAGGCGACCTGAGAAGGGAAAAAAAAAAAAAAAAAAAAAAAAATCTCACACCTGGGGCTTCTTCCACCCCCTAGAAGTCCGTCCCTTGGTGCAGCTGCTCAGTCACCCGCTCGTCAGCTATTCTCTTTGTAATGGTCAGCAACCCTAGCAAATCGGTTTCTTCTGTGCTGCATGGGTGTGCGCATGCACAGCTTGTGCTGCCGTGGCTAGAAACATTCTGCGCATGTGCAGTAGAACTGTGCCTGCACAGAAAGGTCCCGGCCATGGGAGCGCACCTGCGCATATGCAGAAGAAGCTAACCCAGTCAGGTTGCCGGCCATCACAGAGGGAACAGCTGACAAGTGGGTGACTGCAGCTGTGCCGAAGCATACAGACTGCTAGGGGTTGGAAGAAACCCCAGGCAATTTATTATTTTTTTCTGGTCGCCTCATGTATCCTTTAAGGATATTGATTAAAGCGGACTGCCTGTTGTAGCACATCTGTCCTTATACTAGGTATACACTTTAGACTCTTAGGCCTGGAACCCACTGAAATCCACAATCGCAAAACGCAACCGCTAGCGTTTTGTCTGAGCAGTTTGCAAGCGGATTCATGCGCGTTTTCGGTCGCGTTTTGCAACAGTGTATTTTTTTGCTCAGCGGTTGTGTAGCGTTTTGTGTTTTTATCCTGATTGGTCCTGTGAATTATTTTTAATTTTGTTACAGTGTGCTGAACTGCAAAACACTAGCAAAACCGCTCAGTTTAGGTTTTGCTGAGCGTTTCTGCTAGCGTTTCAATACTTTACATTGAAGCGCTAACGCTCCCAAAATGCTGCAGGTCCTGCGTTTGCGTTTCTGGGAAACGCAAACGCTCCTGTGGAAGTTGCCCCATCCATTAACATCAGCTGAGCGTTTTGGCAAAACGCTAGCGTATCGCAGAGCTGCCAAAATGCTCAAAAAAACGCTCTTGTGGGTTCCAGCCCTTCGACTCTATCCGAAATGATTGCTTCTGAATGTTTAGGTTGGAAAGCTAACATGCGTGTCCCCTGACATTGCTGGCCTGTCATGTGGGCCAGAAGCCATAACAGCTGACATTAGCCCATCTGGTATGGCGATCAGTTCAGAGGCACCAGAGTAGTACAGAGGCTTGGGGACAGATTGTGTTGCAGACATGAAATATCACATCACAGAAAGAAACTAAGCAACAGCCCAGCGGGAAGTCTTTACCATCCTTGGCATCCAGATTTGTCAAGCACTGTAAAAATAATAACCATGTAAAATAAACTCAGTTCTCCATTCAGCATAATGAGAACATTCGCGGTAATGTTTCCTATAACCACTAGTATCTGACATGATCTAAAAAGATTTACAGTTCATAAAAAGCAGTAAGCTAAAAATAGTTTGTAAGCCCATTCACATTCTTATTACATGCACAACTCAAGATAGATTTAAGTCACAGCGCTCTTCATGCCTGGTTAAATCACTGCCAGGAGCCAAGGTTACTATACAGCACATGCCTCCAGCTCAGCCTGTATAGACATATCAGTCAAATCAGTTTGGAAGGAGCTAAAGAAAAAATGGGGATGCTGTATTCAAAGTTCCTTTCAACTTTCAAAGTTTTTGCCTCTTAAGTTGTTCAGCCCCGCAACCCATGTTTAGGTATACGTTGTTAAGGTTAAAGGAAACCAGAGACGTTAGAAAGATTTGATTCTTACCCGGGGCTTCCTCTACTCCCATAAGCACTGCTGAGTCCCTCGCTGTCCTCCGATATGCCTCCATTCTGCCGCAATCAGCCCCGGTAACTGGCTAAGTCGTGTCAATCTGGGTCTCCTGCGCATGCGCAGGAGGTCCGCGAGGGTCTCAGCGGTGCTTATAAGGCAAGAGGAGGGGCCAGGTAAGTATCAAATATTTCTTTTATAACATCTCTGGTACACTTTAAGGTTAGGTTTTAGAAACTCTACACAGGATAAGTTTTTGGCTTACTGAAAAGGTTAGCATTAGTGCGTAGCTGTTGTAGCTAATGTAATTGTACAGCAAAGGTTAGTGCTGGAATATTTAACCACTTTACCCCCGCCCGTACGAATTTCTCCGTCCCTTTTTCCATCCTTTAACCCCCAGGGACGGAGAAATCCGTACTTTCCGCGCTCCCGCCGCTGCCCGCACTCCCGCTCGTAAACACGCCGCCTGCCGCTAGTAAACACGCCGCCGCCCGCTCACCCGGAGATCAATGAACGGGAAAATCCATTCCCGTTCATTGATCCGCTGCTCTCTGATGGGCAGCACGATCATTGTGAAAAAAAACAAACACTCACAGCCTCCTTGTACATCCTGCGAGCGTCCGGAATAAACGCAATAAACAAAAAGTTACTGTTGCCATCTTGTGGCCAAATAGTAAAACTACACCCTAAGCATTTTTTACATTGAAATAAATTAGTGTTACACAAAAAATTAACTCATTACCTCCCACACTCCCAATTTTTTTTTTTTTTGTAATTAAAAAAAATATTAAAAAAATTACAATTAAAAAAAATACATAAATAGTTACCTTAGGGACTGAACTTTTTCAATATTTATGTCAAGAGGGTATAACACTGTTACTTTATAAACTTTGGGCTTGTAATTAGGGATGGACGCAAAACTGAAAAAAATGCACCTTTATTTCCAAATAAAATATTGGCGCCAAACATTGTGATAGGGACATAATTTAAACGGTTTTATAACCGGGACAAAAGGGCAAATACATTTCATGGGTTTTAATTACAGTAGCATGCATTATTTAAAAACTATAATGGCCGAAAACTGGAAAATAATTTTTCCCACATTTTTCCTATTTTCCCATTAAAACGCATTTAGAATAAAATAATTCTTGGCATAATGTCCCACCTAAAGAAAGCCTAATCGGTGGCGGAAAAAACAAGATATAGTTCATTTCATTGCGATAAGTAATAATAAAGTTATAGACGAATGAATGGATGGAGCGCTGAAAGGTGAAAATTGCTCTGGTGCTCAGGGGGGTAAAACCCCTCAGTGGTGAAGTGGTTAAGATTAGCATGCCCACATTCCTGTGAAACTCAAATTGCTAATCCAGAAATACTGGTGCCCAATTTCTGTGCCCATTAGAAGCGTGCCACCTCCCATACCAGTGCAACACCCAATAAGGACTACACAGCTCCAACAAATTTACAAGTGCATAAAAGTCACATAATCAGTCTGCTCCCTCCCAGGTCGCACAGTGGTCAAAGGACTAGTTCTCTTGTTTTGCATTGCTAGAATCACAGGTTGGAATCAGGACTAAGGTAACACATTAGCAAGCGTTCAGTGATAAAGATAAATCACTGCAATAAGGCAGCAAAAGATGGAGCTTGAAGAAGGACTGAAGTAAAAAAAAAAAAAAGTAAGATCACATTCACAGTGGGAAGTTGTGTTGCCTTCCCTGTATAACAATTGAGCAAAAAAGTAATACCACATGTTACAGCCGCACTGCATACAGTGAAGCATACAGTCATTGAAAAGCATGCTTCACCTCTACTGTCAACGCACCTGCTGCACTGTAAATGTTGCATAAGTGGTGCATTGCAGTGCGGTGTGCCACATTACAAAGTGGCCGTTACACCGCAACGCACCACTGTGAACAGAGCCTTAAAGGGAAATATAAAAAAGTATTTTACATTTTTAAAGGGCTGACATTTTCTGCAGGACTCACAGAATACATCAGTAAGATTAACTACCACGGAAGATTTAAATTACACATATTCTAGGTTGCAGATACAAGGTGTAGACATAATTAAGAAGTCCAATTCACAAAAAGACTGCCTGACACGTGTTTCATGGCCAAGAGCCGCTTCCGGCATAGCTAGCATAGTTGCCCTAGTACAGCTAGCATTGTGTCCCAGTACAGCTAGCATTGTGTCCCAGTACAGCTAGCATAGTTGCCCCAGTACAGCTAGCATTGTGTCCCAGTACAGCTAGCATTGTGTCCCAGTACAGCTAGAATAGTTACCCCAGTACAGCTAGCATAGCGCCCAGTACAGCTAGCATAGCGCCCAGTACAGCTAGCATAGCGCCCAGTACAGCTAGCATAGCGCCCAGTACAGCTAGCATAGCGCCCAGTATAGCTAGCATAGCGCCCAGTATAGCTAGCATAGCGCCCAGTATAGCTAGCATAGTGCCTAGTATGGGTAGGTAGTGCCCCAGTATAGCGCCCAGTATAGTGCCCAGTATAGCTAGTATAGTCCCAGTATAGGTAGGTAGTGCCCAGTATAGCTAGTGTAGTGCCCAGTATAGCTAGTATAGTCCCCAGTATGGATAAGTAGTGCCCCAGTATAGCTAGTATAGTGCCCAGTATAGCTAGTATAGCACCCTAGTATGGGTAGGTAGTATTTTGCACATATGTACTGTACAGAGTATATTGTCTTGTCACCAACTGTCCCTCAGAGGGGCTCACAATCTAATCCCTACCATAGTCATATGTCCAATATGTATCGTGTAGTGCATGTATGATGATAGTATAGGGCCAATTTTTAGGGGGAAACCAATTAACTTAGCTGTATGTTTTTGGGATGTGGGCGGAAACTGGAATACACAAAGGAAACCCACACTAACACAGGGAGAACATACAAACCCCTTGCAGATATTGACTTGGATGGGATTCGAAACGGGGCATTCACATCAAGATTTATCCAGAAACACAACTTTTGTCAACAGAACAAAAAAGTTAAGGTAATTAATGGCTTACTGTAAACACGGGAGTCATTAAGGGCATTAGCTAAAGCAGTTTACGGATTTTTTATAGTGTGTTTTTAGCATCCAGATTTCCCCATTTTACAGGAAGATCTTCACCAGTAGGATCCATTGAAATACAAACAGGATCGGGGAATTAGAGGGACCCCAAAGACAGTGAGCAGTTTCAGGCCAAGGATGAGGGAATTTAGCCCAATATGGGCTTCAATCAGTTGTCTTTTCCCCAATTCAGAGGTACTTTAAGCTAATAAGATGTACTCATCCTGCAAAGTGTATTAAGAAAATATAGCAGAGCTGTATTTATGGCTCATATACAGCGAGTGGAAGCCAAATTTGCACACTGAACTTTGCAATGCTTCTTTCCTCAAGGAATTTTAAATGAATTCACAAGGTGTTACTTGAGTAACTCAGTTTTAGAATAAAAATGTATTGGACGTTACTACACAGTCCATTTTTTTTTTAACTGAAGGACATTAATCATCTTCCAACTTGAAGTGTATCTGTGTACAACTGTTTATGAACAGTTGGGCTTCAGTTGTACTGATCCCGCCCCTTCCCCCCTCGCTAAGCTGGTCTCATTGGGCAACTGTCTCTAGACCAGTGCCCACCAATCCTATCACCAATTTACATGTCTACAGATGGTGCCAGTTGTAGCAGCTTAAAGTGGACCTGGACTCTTGCACAGGACAGAAGGAAAACAGAAATGCACCCTGCATGTATTTAGAGAGTTTAGCCTGTCTAATTCACCCTCATTTGTGTCTAATCACAGTCTAATTGATCTCTCCCTTGTGTCACCTGGCTGCCACAGCAGATAAGCGCACTTGAAAGCACAGGATGTTAATGTGCTTGCTTCCATAAAAATTAGGAAGTAGAACAGTGCAGATGTATTGCAGGATTTGTATCAGCTGTAGCAAAAATGTATTTCTTTAAAGGGGGGGGGGGGGGGGAATAAAATAAAAAAGGAATGCTTCTTTCGGCACCCCTGCAGTTTCTATGGGTTTATTGTGCCACCCTCTTGCCTGAATGTCAACAAAATATTACGTGGTGCTCCTGGAGATCACTTGTCCAGCAGCGGCACCCCTTACAATCAAGAAAAATGCAGCCGAGCGGCAGGGAAGAGAGTCTGACACCGATCACCACAGGATCGCATTGTGCGATATTTTATCTGGCAACAGCCCCACCTAGCAGCAAGTTTTACTGAGACAAATTATACCCGATTTAGGAGCCATGCAGGGAAGTGGCAATGCTGGACACAGTCCAACACAGGAGAAGAATGTGTTAAAGAGACACTGAAGCGAAAATATATATATATATATATATATATAATGAATTGGTTGTGTTCTATGAATAATTACTAGAAGATTAGCAGCAAAGAAAATATTCTCATATTTTTATTTTCAGGTATATAGTGTTTTTTTCTAACATTGCATCATTCTATAATATGTGCAGAATACACAACAGGATTCTTTCAGAGCAGTCTGAACTAATTACCTCTCCTCTGGCAGAGAAAAAGTAAATAGTTAACAGTTAAGATAATAAAAGTCAGAAAACAGCCCTCTCCATGACTTTAAAAGTCGTAGAGCTTAATGGCTTGTTTGCATAGAGATAACAACTGGAGTTTCTTAACTCTTCCTGTACTGGAAACAATTAGACTGATGTATCTGATCTTAATGTTTTATTTCTTAGCTGTACTACACAAACAAATCATAATCTCAGTTTTGTTTTCCCGCTTCAGTGTCTCTTTAATGCAATGAAAGTCGTTCCATAGGGAGAAAAGATAAGCAAGCTTCTGGTTATGCTAGGGAATCGATCCCTTAAAATATTTAATCGATTACATTTAAATCAATTTTGACCAAAATTCGATGAAGACTTTAGGACAGAAAATCTAGGTTGATAGGGGGTAGGACAAGAGCAATCACCAATCAACGGCCTATAGCACTGCACGTTAGCAAAAGCAAGTATGCAGAGGCAAAATCCGATCGTTAAAAATATATAAAAGACAAGAGTTAGGCTACTTGCACACTAAGACGTTGCGTTAGGTGCCACGTTAAGGTCGCATAACGTGCACCTAATGCGACGCCTGGTGCTCTTTTATATGGACGTCAGAGTGAGCCGCGTTGTGCAGCTCACTCTGGTGTCCGCAATGCCGTGATGCGTACTCTTGTGCGCATGCAGCATCACGTGCTCCCGCCGGCCAATCGCCGCACAGAGCGGCCGCTCCAGGAAGTAAACACTGCACGTCACAACGTGCAGTGAATATTAATTAGCGATGTGCCTGGCCGCTCTCCGCTCCTCCCCAACATGACTGCGCATGTGCAGACAGTCTAACGCGGCTTAAGCCGCTCTAACGCCGTAGCATGCTGCACTTTCGGGAGAACGTGCAGCGCTACATGTAACGCAACGTGGGCTGTGTGAACAGCCCACTTGTGTTACATTGCTGTGCGTTGGGGGAGCGTTACAGGCGCACTAACGTGCGCCTGTAACGTCCCTGTGTGTAAGCAGCCTAAAAGTAGGTTTGAACAGGCGTAGCCAACTGCAGCATGGCTGTGCTTTGCAACACTTTAGAGATTACCTAATCTCTGTTGTGAACAGTCTGCAGTAACTACAGCGAAACATAGTGACAAACACACCCAATCTAGAAAAGTTGGGTGTGTATAAAAAACAACAACAGGCGTGTACTACACTTGCATTCACAATATTATAAAAATAGTCTTGAAATTTAACCCACAGCAAGCATATCCATATTGGCATTTTAATTCAATGTCACTTTATGGTTCAAAATAAAGATCTTTGAGAGTAAAGAAAAACTCAACAGTGGTGGCAGCACCTCCATAAAAATGTATATAATAAAAGTAGGTCTTACCCACTAAATGCCATTTATAAAATCTCTTCATTGCTGGCTCGGAGCGGCAGATGTGTCTCGGAAGCACAGGTGACCTCTGCAGTGACAGGCGCTTCCTTCTGGTTTGCAATGATATTCCTCCCAGTCACTTGCATTAGAATGTAGACAGCCTATTGCAAGTGAATGTGAGGCAGAACAATGGGATAGGGCACAGAAGGCTCACAGTAACGCGAAGAGCTGTGCTACGGAGAGGCACTCCTGCCATTAAGAGCTCCTCAAAATTTTTATCATTTAACCCCTTAGCAGCCAATTTAGAGGCTTGCAAGTGCTCCAGACCAATTTCAGCATTTCCTTGCTACTAATTAGTACTGCTATAATGTGTATTTATGGCCACTTGTCACTAGGAGCAGTGTGAGACAATAACAGAGGACTTCTGCTTTCTGTTTCTTTATCCTCTGCTAGCAGAGAGACATCAAAGCATTCCAAGAATTTACAGCACAATAAGTTCTGGCGGCTGATGTCAAAAGCAGTGCACTTATCTCAAATGAGAATTCCTTTGAAGCTGCTAATGGGTTAAAAGGCAAGACCAGCGTTTTACCAGCAGATGGTACATAGTTTATGGAGGCAAACTATACAATAACATTTCTATAGCGCTTTTCTCCCATAGGACTCAAAGCGCTTAGGCTTTCTCAGATTCAGTAATTGGTAGTAGGATGAAGTACTCACACAACAAAAGTTATATTTCTGCAAATGCCAAACTGAATAGGTGGGCTTTCAGTATGGATTTAAACCCGTCCAGGGATGGAGCTGTCATGATCTGTTGAGGTAAAGAGTTCCAAAACGTAGCGGCAGCAAACCAGCACTAATTTTGCTGTTCTATTTAGCTGGGCTTTACCAGCTGAAGGAACAAGGTTGTCTAAGCATGTCAAACTACCTCTATGAGTTGTTAAATTCCAAATTGGATCATTACTATATGACCTGTTACAAAAGCAGATGTTGGCTAGTGAGATTGCAGGATTCATCAACTTACTTCTGAAAATGTTGAGCATACATCTGTGTAGGAATACTGAGCAGGCGACTGTATATGGATGTAACGCCACTTAGATTTCCCAGTTCTGTCTCATAGTTAATGTACATCTCCCACAGCTTGTCTGACCGAAAATCTAAACCTGCAGACATGATGGCGTGCTCAAACGTCCTGAAAGGGAAGGGGAAAAGAGAGTCACATTTATGGCTGGAGAGGTAGTTTACTATACCCAAATTTATTAGAACGAGATTATAGTGTGTGCAGTTTACTATATGAGAAGTTTACTATATCAGAATTAAGTCTCACATTGTAGATTTCGAGATGTATTTGAGAGAGAATATATACAGTGGAGGAAATAATTATTTGACCCCTCACTGATTTTGTAAGTTTGTCCAATGACAAAGAAATGAAGTCTCAGAACAGTATCATTTCAATGGTAGGTTTATTTTAACAGTGGCAGATAGCACATCAAAAGTAAAATCGAAAAAATAACCTTAAATAAAAGATAGCAACTGATTTGCATTTCATTGAGTGAAATAAGTTTTTGAACCCTCTAACAATAAAAGACTTAATACTTAGTGGAAAAAACCTTGTTTGCAAGCACAGAGGTCAAACGCTTCTTGTAATTGATGACCAAGTTTGCACACATTTTAGGAGGAATGTTGGTCCACTCCTCTTTGCAGATCATCTCTAAATCCCTAAGGTTTCGAGGCTGTCTCTGTGCTACTCTGAGCTTGAGCTCCCTTCATAGGTTTTCTATTGGATTAAGGTCCGGAGACTGACTAGGCCACTCCATGACCTTAATGTGCTTCTTCTTGAGCCACTCCTTTGTTGCCTTTGCTCAATGTTTTGGGTCATTGTCGTGCTGGAACACCCATCCACGACCCATTTTCAGTTTCCTGGCAGAGGGAAGGAGGTTGTCGTTCAGGATTTCACGATACATGGCTCCGTCCATTTTCCCGTTAATGCGATTAAGTTGTCCTGTGCCCTTAGCAGAAAAACACCCCCAAAGCAAAATGTTTCCACCCCCATGCTTGACGGTGGGGACGGTGTTTTGGGGGTCATAGGCAGCATTTTTCTTCCTCCAAACACAGCGAGTTGAGTTAATGCCAAAGAGCTCTATTTTGGTCTCATCAGACCACAGCACCTTCTCCCAGTCACTCACAGAATCATTTAGGTGTTCATTGGCAAACTTCAGACGGGCCTGCACATGTGCCTTCTTGAGCAGGGGGACCTTGCGAACCCTGCAGGATTTTAATCCATTGCGGTGTAATGTGTTTCCAATGGTTTTTTTGGTGACTGTGGTCCCTGCTAATTTGAGGTCATTCACTAACTCCTCCCATGTAGTTCTAGGATGCTTTTTCACCTTTCTCAGAACCATTGACACCCCATGAGGTGAGATCTTGCGTGGAGCCCCAGAGCAAGGTCGATTGATGGTCAATTTGTGCTCCTTCAATTTTCGAACAATCGCATCAACAGTTGTCACCTTCTCTCCCAGCGTCTTGCTAATGGTTTTGTAGCCCATTCCAGCCTTGTGCAGGTCTACAATTTTGTCTCTGACATCCTTGGACAGCTCTTTGGTCTTTCCCATGTTGGAGAGTTTGGAGTCTGCTTGATTGATTGATTCTGTGGACAGGTGTCTTTTATACAGGTGACTAGTTAAGACTAGTGTCCTTAATGAGGGTGACTAATTGAGTAGAAGTGTCTAACCACTCTGTGGGAGCCAGAACTCTTAATGGTTGGTAGGGGTTCAAAAACTTATTTCACTCAATGAAATGCAAATCAGTTGCTATCTTTTATTTAAGGTTATTTTTTCGATTTTCCTTTTGATGTGCTATCTGCCACTGTTAAAATAAACCTACCATTGAAATGATACTGTTCTGAGACTTTTCATTTCTTTGTCATTGGACAAACTTACAAAATCAGTGAGGGGTCAAATAATTATTTCCTCCACTGTATATATACACACACACTTTTTTTTAACACACACACACAGTTTAGAACATGAAGGATTGTTGCAAGATCGTGCACTGCTACTTCCTATGCAGGGACACTCATTACACAAAAACACCTCAACAGGGGAAGGTTCACAAGTCACCATCTTTAAATGACTTCAGAGGTGACGATTACAATCTATTTTTAACCACCTGGCACTTCTTCCAGCCCCTAGCAGCCATCTCAGTACTTGCCGCAGCTCCGATCCTCCTCTGTGTCGCGCTGGCAGCCTGTAATAAGTGACCTGCCGGCAGGTTGGCACTTCCACATCATCTGGCATGCACTGCACCTCCGCACAACTATTGCGCAGGCAGTCTGCATTACACGTCAGATGACGAGGACACGAGGGACTGAAATGGCTGCTAGGGGCTGGAAGAAGCTCCAGTGAGTAAAAATAGATTGTAATCTTCGCAGCGAAAATCCTTTAAAGCAAAGAAATATTAAATATCAATCATTTGCCTCACACAAGCGCCACATAAGGACAGAAGTATCTCACCCTCTCAATGTGGTACACGTTTCAGGTTCAGCTGGATCTAAAGTTTCCTTTAAAAATTGGAGATAGTGTATCCAAAGATCAACACTTAATGTAATAGCCTGGATTCCTCTGCGGTACACCTACAGAGCAAAAGAAACACAAAATACAACAAAGAGTGATATATTTCACATGCCGCATGTACGACGTCTATCCGGTCAACCTTACAAATGCTAATAATTTGAAATTTCACTGAAAATCTGCCATTACCATTGAAGTGGAGGCTGGATAGAACATGGCTCATGTTCTGAGCTCCACTTGCAGGGTCTTGATCTTCAATGCGCGGCTGTATTCTTAGCAGGAGCAGAGGGCTGGCTTTGGGGGTACAGACCATAAGGCACAGACCCATTAGAATCTCATTCACAGCGTCTGAGCACAAATTCATGAACACGCAGCAAAATATAACCGGCATGATTAAAACTAGACCACCACAAAACGAATGACAGAAAAGCCCTGCCCTATGTGTTAAGCTGCAGTGTAATACAGGCTTGCACTGCACAGCTTGACAAACTGTCGAGATTTAATGCACCTGTTAACAAAGAAAGGAGATATTAACACAAATGTCACGCTGAGTGACAAATGTTGCAGTAATAATCCTGCTATGACCTTACGCAGGGCCTGAAGCAGTCTCCGAGCTGATTAAAAGTCCGGTCTTCTGTGTCTAATGCCAACCCAACATCAAAATTACCTCATCAGCCTCCAGGACGTTGTTATTCCGCTTCTCCAAGTCTGCGTACTTTTTCCAGTAGCCATAACAATATGGGTAACGGGCCAGAAACATGTCAAATACTCTCCGTGCAGCTTGGATGTGGTTCTGTAAAAATTAAAAAAAATACATACAAATTATTGTTATATTGTGGGGGTCTGTGGATAAAAATATTTTTCTATGAAAATTAAATTAATGACGCACTTAGGTTTAAAGGGCATAAAACATGAAAAATATACTATATACAGTGGTATGCGAAAGTTTGGCCAACCTTGTTAATTGTCATGATTTTCCTGTATAAATCGTTGGTTGTTACGATGAAAAATGTCAGTTAACTAAATCATATAGGAGACACACAGTGATAATTGAGAAGTGAAATGAAGTTTAATGGATTTACAGAAAGTGCACAATAATTGTTTAAACAAAATTAGGCAAGTGCATAAATTTGGGCACTTGTCATTTTATTGATTCCAAAACCATTAGAGCTAATTATTGGAACTCAAATTGGCTTGGTAAGCTCAGTAACCCCTGACCTACATACACAGGTGAATCCAATTATGACAAAGTATTTAAGGGGGGTCAATTGTAAGTTTCCCTCCTCTTAATTTTCTCTGAAGAGTAGCAACATGGGGCTCTCAAATGACCTGAAGACAAAGATTGTTCACCATCATGGTTTAGGGGAAGGATACAGAAAGCTGTCTCAGAGATTTCAGCTGTCTGTTTCCACAGTTAGGAACATATTGAGGAAATGGAAGACCACAGGCTCAGTTCAAGTTAAGGTTCGAAGTGGCATACCAAGAAAAATCTCGGATAAACAGAAGTGATGAATGGTGAGGACAGTCAGAGTCAACCCACAGACCCGCATCAAAGACCTACAACACCATCTTGCTGCAGGTGGCGTCACTGTGCATCGTTCAACCATTTGGCGCACTTTACAAAAGGAGATGCTGAATGCGAGAGTGATGCAGAGGAAGCCTTTTCTCCACCCACAGCACAAACAGAGCCGCTAAAGCACATTTGAACAAGCCAGCTTCATTTTGGAATAAGGTGCTATGGACTGATGAAACTAAAATTTAGTTATTTGGGCATAACAAGGGGCGTTATCCATGGTGGAAAAAGAACACAGCATTACAAGAAATACACCTGCTACCTACAGTAAAATATGGTAGTGGTTCCATCATGCTGTGGGGCTGTGTGGCCAGTGCAGGGATTGGGAATCTTGTCAAAGTTGAGGGACGCATGGATTCCACGTAGTATCAGCAGATTCTGGAGACCAATATCCAAGAATCAGTGACAAAGCAGAAGCTGCACCGGGGCTGGATTCTTCAACAAGACAACGACCCTAAACACTGCTCAAAATCCACTAAGGCATTCATGCAGGGGAACAAGTACAACGTTCTGGAATGGCCATCTCAGTCCACAGACATGAATATAATTGAAAATCTGTGGTGTGAGTTAAAGAGAGCTGTCCATGTTCAGAAGCCATCAAACCTGAATGATCAGAGATGTATTGTAAAGAGGAACGGTCCGAAATACCTTCAACCAGAATCCATACTACAACCTACAGGAAGCGTTTAGAGGCTGTAATGTCTGCAAAAGGAGGATCTACTAAATATTGATTTCATTTCTTTTTTGTGGTGCCCAAATGTATGCACCTGCTGAAATTTTGTTTAAACAATTATTGCACACTACCTGTAAATCCAATAAGCTTCATTTCACTTCTCAAATATCACTGTGTGTCTCCTATGTGAGATATTATAGATAGATAAATAGATAGATAGGGGGAGATATAGATAGAGAGAGATTATATATTAATATACATTAGACCTGATGTGTCCATAGTCCGGGGGCATCTTGTAGATGTTAATAAAATAATAGAGGCGCCTCACGTCCAGATGTCAGCCAATAGGCAGCCTCACAATAGGATCACAGTTTCAAAACGTCAATAAAATAATAGCCAGATGTCAGCCAATAGGCAGCCTCACAATAGGATCACAGTTTCAAAACGTCAATAAAATAATAGTTTTAATCCATATATTCCAATAAAATCTGATATTTTATTACTCCACTGAGAGAATCCATATCCTCTTTTTTCGTGCACTGAGCTGCACTTTTAGGAGAGGAAGATTATTGGGATCTCTGGAGGTGGAATCATCTTATCCAAGGGTGTACCATACAGCGCTGCTGCATCTGTTGACATATCTTGTAGATGTTGTCCCTCAATCATTGTGTCCTCCTGTGTCCCCCTGCACGTCTCCCCTAGTGTCGGCTTCTGCTGATGACTGATCAGCAGAAGCCGACACTAGGAGAGCCATGCAGGACAGGAGAGGTCTGTGTTAGTCGCTGTATCCGTTGAGGCGAGTCGCACTTCCTCTTCTCATACTTACACACAGGAGGCAGAGGAAAATGCACACTAGAGTGGTAGACACACAGGAGGGGACAATACAGGGAGTCCCTGGCATCGTGGAGAGTCGGTGGTTGTATCAACGGATGTTTGTAAGTAGGGGGACTCCCTGTATTTGGCATAAGATGCAGGGACTTTTTCTAACAATTTTTTTGGGGGAGAAAAGCGTCTGATATGCCGAAAAATAAAGTATGTCATTCATCGGCATCAAGACTCATTTCTGGTGACAGTTTAGCAAAAAGAAAAAAAATTATCAAGGTTGACTATGAGAAGTCTGTTTTATTGTATGGCGAGGGCAGAAGGGAGGAATGAGAGTGCCACAATGGAAAATACAGTGGAGTTCAGCTTAAATAACATCCAAGCTGAAGGGTAGAATATTACATTGACTTACCTGGGGCTACTTCCAGCCCCTACCAGTGTATCTGGTTCCTCGCTATAGTTCTGGTGCCCTCCAGCGGGCCACTAGCCCCTCCGAAACATCCCTGAACACAGCTGTGGTCATGAGCTACTTCATAACTATGTGCCTTTCTCGATACCACTGCCACGGTCAGGATTGTTCTGCGCAGTTCACACGGACTTAACTGCTCAAGCGTAGAATGCTCCCCGCAATGGGCCGAAGCTCGCAACCACAGCTGTAATAGGGGATGTTACAGAGGAGAAAGTGGCACCCTGGAGGGCAGCGGAAATACAGCAAGGGACCAGATAGACTGCTAGGTGCTGGAACAAGCCAAAGGTACATAAATCTGATTTTACCCCCTTCAGATCAGATGTCCTTTAACCTCCTTAGCGGTAACCCCGTGCTGGACACGGGGTAAGCTGCCGGAGGGTGCCGCTCAGGCCCTGCTGGGCCGATTGGCATCATTTTTTTTTTCAAACACACAGCTAGCACTTTGCTAGCTGCGTGTTTGTTGCGATCGCCGCCGCCGCGATACATGGGCCCCCGCATATCCCTTGCGCAGCCTGGCCAATCGGCGCCAGGCTGCGCTATGGGGTGGATCGGGATTCCCTGTGACGTCACGACGTCGACACTCCGTTCGTCGCCATGGCGACGGGGGAAGCCCTCAAGCAAATCCCGTTCAGAACGGGATTTCCTTATGGGCAAGCGGCGCCGGCGGCGATCGGAGGGGACGGGCGGACACATGTAGCTAGCGCTAGGCTAGCTACATGCTAAAAAAAAAAAAAAAAGTGAGAAAAACCCTCCCACGGCCGCGCAGCTGCACGATTCATATCGCTAGGGAGGTTAAAGAAGTGAACTGCAGTGAAAATAATGGAAAAAAAAGTGCTTAATTTTTACAATAACCATGTATAAATTATTTAGTTTATTTAGTCAGCGGTTTCCCATTGTAAACTCTCTACTCTTCCTGATGTACAGTCTAAAATTTATCACATGGCAACATAATTTACTCCTGACAGGTGATCTCTGTGGAAGGAGATGCTGCTTTTTTGGCAGTTGGAAACAGCGGTTATTTCCCACAATGCAATAAGGCTCCCACAGTGTGATGTCAGTACCTAGGTGCAGACATCACACTGTGGAAGGAGTTTCACCACAATATCAGCCATACAGAGCCCCCTGATTATCTGTTGAGATTTCTCATGGGAAAGGGGGTATTCAGCTACTGATTGGGGTGAAGTTCAATCCTTGGTTATAGGTTACATAGTTAAAGTTATTTGGGTTGAAAAAGACATACGTACATCAAGTTAAACCAGAAAAAAAAAAAAAAAAAAAAAAAAAAGTACAACACCAGCCTGCTCCCTCACATATCCCTGTTGATCCAGATGAATTAGCCCCAAAAGGGAAAAATTCCATTCCGACTCCAGATGGCAATCAGATAAAATCCCTGGATCAACACCACTGGGCATTACCTAGTAATTATAGCCACGGATGTCTTTTATCGCAAGGAAAGCATCTAAGTCTCCTTTCAATGCACTTTCTGTGGCAATGCATTCCACACCTTAATCACTCTTAAATAAATGGCTAAAACGTTTTTCCTACGCGCGCAGTTCCTCTTTAATATTCTCCAACTCAACAGATCACCATAGTGGATGCTGGGCTCAGGGACAACCACTGGTATCGAAGTCCCGGCAGAACCATAGGACTATCATTGGACCAATGGGAATCCTCTCCAGCACCAAGGAGCATTTTCAATGGTTCACCAAGTGGATGGATCAATGAGATTCCTCCATGTTGCGAGGATGGATTCCCCTTGATCTAGCCAATGGCGGCCTTATGATCCTGCGGGGTCTCTGAACTTCTAGATGCTCGTCCCTGAGCCCAAGAGCAATGTCAAAAGCAGGGAGGACTCGAATGGTGCTGAAGACAGTGGGCTGGATTCACAATGATTAAAGTGAAAATCTCAGCAGATGCTGCAGCAAGGCAGCGCAACGCTCAGGATATGCAATAAATGTGTGTGAACCTAGCTTAATGGGGCTTTTAGGTTTCCTTCAGTGCATCACAAAAAATTTCACTTAGCTAGGTACAAGCTAAGGATTGTTCCAGCTATTCGTTTTATGACTGTACAGGCATATCCAAGTCTTCTGAGTGCAACAAGCAGTCAGCCAGCCTGGATATTAGCAACTGATTCTCTGTCCCCAGGCATCTTTTGTCTTTGCTTCCCTCCTTTTTGGAGTCTACATGATCAGTCATTGCTTATCTGAAGACAGTGGGGGAGAAATGAGTAATCACTTTGGCAATGTCACACAACAGAATTAATTGGTACTATGTATTAAGCAGAGGCTGCTCATGTTACTCAATGTAGCCAATTATAGCAACTAGAGCTGCAAAAACTAGTTGCTGTGGCATGCCATAGTTGTTAGCAAATACATTGGATAACAGTTGTAGCATCTGCTAAACAACTTAACTGCAATAAAGTCTACCATGTGAGATAGAGACTGATGCAATAAAGTTGCTGTGTGCAGGGAGCATGCAGCAATTTTACTGTTACTAGCTCCAGCAGCGCACCATCGCCCCCGTGACTATTCTAGTCGGCAGGTTTTCAGAGTGGGGTAGTGGTACAGGGGATTCAGGCAAGTAAATCTCCACTTTTTCCCCCTGCCTCGGGTATCCTTTAGGTCTTTTGTATACAACCTTTGACACCAGCTAAAAGTGGGTTCACACGCTCAATCTGGAAAGCCAAATCTTTGAACAGCAGCAACCCAAGTACATTGTTCTATTCCTTACCACTCCCACTAGGAGCCATTCTGTGCCAAATGTCATCCCTTCTCCCACCTCCATAGTAAGAGACAACAGGACGCTACCGGTTAGTTGAGTATGTGCATTCTGCACCTTTAGTTTGAGCTATACTACTGAATGGCTAACAGATCACATCGAAAACAACCATATCTAAAGGTCAACATAAAATAGGAATGAACAATGTTTAAGGCCGTGTTCACACTACACTGCAAACAAACCGTAAACATCCCGGTAAGTGCATCCACTCGGGACCTGAGAGGATGTGCTGGTGTCGTTCACACTGGCATTTGCGTCACTGCTTGTCCGTAATGCTGCTCCTTTCATCATCGTCCGCTGCCAACCCTGAGACCAGGAAGCACGGGGCTTCCTGTTGGTTTGTAAAAAAAAAAAAAAAGACACCATGTAAATACTCTTAGTAATAGGGAGAATTCTCATTGGTCCACATGAACCAATGAGAACTCTCTGTTGCAGGATGATTCCCACTGGTTCTTTTGCAAACCAACAAGCAGCCCTATGCTTCCTGGTTACCAGGATAGCAATTTTTACAGGACAGGTATGTAGTTTTCATTTAGCAGGAAGCCTAGTGGGAACAGAAACTGTCTCTTCCATAGGCTTACATTGTACATTCGCCAGACTACCTGCGATCTGGACCCTGGCCCCACTAAGTTCATGTTGAAATGCCCTGAACTATTTACACCGGCATTCCACAAAATAGTCAACAGCTCCTCACAAGAAGGGTGGTTTCCCTCTACTCTGAAAGAAGCAATCGTCAGGCTTCTACTCAAGAAACCATCCTTAGACCCAGATGCTCTAAACAGCTACAGACCTGTCTCAAACCTCCCCTTTCTGGGAAAAAAAAGTTATTGAAAAGACTGTCTACCTCCAACTTGAAGCCAGGCTCTCCAGAAACAACATCCTTGACCCTCTTCAATCTGGCTTCAGGAAATATCACAGCTGTGAAACAGCCCTCACCCAGATTTGCAATGATCTGCTCATTGCAAGAGACAAGGGTCAATGTTCCATCCTGATTTTGCTCGACCTCTCAGCGACTTTTGACACAGTCGATCATGAAATCTTGCTCAACAGGCTACAAGAGTACTGTGGCATAGATGGCATTGTTCTCCGGTGGTTCAACTCCTTCCTGGCTGGCAGAACACAAAGGGTAGCCTTAGGGCCCTTCCTCTCCAACCCTGTACCACTAAAATACGGTGTACCTCAGGGCGCAATATTATCCCCTTTACTGTTCACCATATACATGCTGCCACTTGGAGAAATCATACAAAAACATGGCCTGACATATCATTGCTATGCTGAAGACACCCAGCTATATTTGTCATTCAAACCTGACGTCACAGACCCTACTCCACAAATAAACGCATGCTTAGCTGAGCTTCAGGAGTGGATGAATAATAATTGGCTAAAACTTAATGCTGACAAAACTGAGGTTCTTGTTATCGAGGGCCATGGCTCAACAGCAAAGCAGCCCCAGTCTCAACCAACACCGCTAAGGATAGGGAGCTCAGACCTGAACAACTCAGACTGTGTGCGCAGCCTGGGAGTACTGATTGATGGGAAACTAAGCTTCAGGAATCACATCTCAGCTGTTGCGAAACATTCCTTCTTTCACCTAAGGAATATTGCAAGGATTAAACATACAATTCCTTCAGAGGATCTTCCAACCCTTCGTCACATCAAGGTTAGACTACTGCAACGTCCTCTACACAGGCCTGCATAAGAAAGACTTACGCCGCCTGCAATTAGTACAGAATGCCACCGCAAGGCTGTTAACGAGCCAACCCCGCCATTGCCACATAACACCAAAAGGTAAAAGATTCCCAAAGCAACCTCTCTCCCAGGGCTAACAGCCTGGTCCACCGGTGCTCAATCCCTCTGTGGATCACCACTTCCACACAACGAATTCCAGGTACAGGTATGAAAGAGGCACTCAAAAGGTGATGATTAAACTTGCGTTTAATAGAATAGCTTAACACGACATGTTTCAGGGTTTCCCCTTTCCTCAGGTGTATAAGCACCCTCCAGAACATTGCTCTAATATCATTGACTACTACAGGTTTGTGGATGACATCTTGATCCTCTGGAAAGGGGAGAGAGATGAACTTGAACAGATGGTGGAGGAAGAAAATTTAGCACATCCGACCATCAAGTTCACTATGGAGTGTTCTGATAAAGTCATCCACTACCGCGATATAGCGATTACGGTGACAGATTATGGGTTCAAAACGGATCTGTATACCAAACCAACGGATCGGAACAACTTGCTCAGAGTGGACAGTTTTCATAACAGGAACGTGATTAAAGCTATCCCCAAGGGGCAATTTTTGCACGCCAGGCGGATAGCGTCCACTGAACAAGGCTATTTAACTGCATCCGATCTGCTGGTAAAGAAATTCGAAGCAAAGTGATATGATTCTCAGTATTTAAATAAAGTGAGAACTGAAGTGGGGGGAGTTGAGAGATCTACCCTGCTAAGCAAACAAACTAAACCGACGGACGGTCTGAACGCATACCATTCGTGCAGACCTATTGCAGGCAATCCAGCCTGGTGAGAGAAGTGGTCAGTAGGTATTGGCCGGTCCTCCAGCAGGACCCTACTTATGGTATGCGGTTTAAAGAGCTTCCGTTATTTTCCTACAGGAGAGGGAAAACAATAAAAAATCTGGTGGACAATGTTGACTTATCTACTAGATGTGTGGAGATGAGTAAATTAACCAGAAAACGAGGGACATTTCCGTGCTTAGGCTGCAACTGCTGCGGATCGATCATGAAGGGTGAGCATGTGATGCACCTTCATGCGGGAACGAAAATCGGGATTCGGTCGATGTACACGTGCAATGGCAGTTTTGTAGTCTATGCATTGAAGTGTCCCTGCGGTCTGATGTATGTAGGGAAAATAACCAGAGAAGTTAAAAGAAGGATTCAGGAACATAGAGGTTCTATTCGTGGTTATGATCCATCCAAACCTAAAAGTCACACCCCGGTAGGCAAACATTTCTTTGCCTCTGTACATGGGGTGTCACAACTCGGGTGGATGGTACTAGACCATGTACCACCCTTAAAGAGACTCTGTAACAAAAATTTCATCCGGTTTTCTTCCATCCTACAAGTTCCAAAATCTATTCTAATGTCCTCTGGCTTACTGCAGCACGTTTTACTATCACCATCTCTGTAATAAAGCAACTTATCTTTCTCTTGTCAGACTTGTCGGCCTGTGTCTGGAAGGCTGCCAAGTTCTTCAGTGTTGTGGTTCTGTGATGCATCTCCCCCCTCCAGGCCCCTCTCTGCACACTGCCTGTGTGTTATTTAGATTAGTGCAGCTTCTCTCTGCTCTATTATCTTTTACAAGCTGGATAAATCGTCCTCTGAGCTGGCTGGGCTTTCACATACTGAGGAATTACATACAGGCAGAGCTGTCTGCACCCTGCAGGAAGAAACAGCCTGACACTTCAGTGGAAGATAGCTGCAGGGGGAAAGAAACACACAAGTGATCTCTTGAGATTAAAAAGGAAGGCTGTATACAGCCTGATTGCGTATGGATGTATTTTCTATGTGTGGACATACTGTACATCAACCTACTTCCTGTTTTGGTGGCCATTTTGTTTGTTTATAAACAAACTTTTTAAAACTGTTTTTAACCACTTTTAATGCGGCGGCTAGCAGCGAAATTGTGACAGAGGGTAATAGGAGATGTCCCCTAACACACTGGTATGTTTACTTTTGTGCGATTTTAACAATACAGATTCTCTTTAAGTAGAGGAGGTGACAGAGATAGACTTTTGCTTCAGAGAGAAGCCAAGTGGATGAGGAAACTAGACTGTATAACCCCTCGGGGGGTTGAATGATATGTTTAGCCTAAAATGTTTCCTGTAATTTACAATGTCATTTATTTCTCCTTTCTAGGCCTTGATGCCATGTCATCAGTTGGTGGGTGGTAAAGAGAGGGAGCAACCGTATCCCTGGGGCAGTGAGTCTAAACTGTGTAGTGGCTAAGCTGTCATGATGTCATGTATATTGTATATCCTTGTTGGGATTGCATAATGTTTTGCTTAAACTATTGTTTACTAGGTGGTTATGTGGGTAGACACTTGAAGTGTAGTGCCCAGTAAGATACTATGGACTGACCTGGAAAGGTTGATATGGACTTTTTGGACTCTATGGTCAGCTGACCAGGTGGGTGGAGTCTTCACTTGAGGGTGTGGTGCATTCACATAACACCAACCCTGTGCTCACTCCACTGGCTACCGATAAAATGGAGAATTCTGTTTAAGATTGGCTTACTGACATTCAAATCCTTGCACAATCTGGGCCCTGGATACCTGAAGGACTTGTTGCAACTGCATCACACCCCCCACAATCTTAGATCAAAAGGATGCAACACCTTGGTCACCCCCAGAGTCCACCTCAAAACCTTTGGAGACAGAGCCTTTTGTCATGCTGTCCCTACACTTTGGAACTCCCTGCCACACCCAATCAGGACAGCTCCATCCCTGGAAGCATTTAAGTCTAAACTGAAAACCTACCTCTTCAGTCTGGCATTCATGAACATCTGACTATCTCCTCTGTAACACAACCCAGCCTGCAACCCTATATTAATCTGAGACACAGCTATGCGCTTTGAGTCCTATGGGAGAAAAGCGCTTTACAAATGTTATTGTTATTATTGTTATCTGATTTGTGTTTGCAGCCCAGCAGCAGAAAAATGCAGCTCATAGGCATGTTGCATTTTCAGTCCGTTGATTGCGCTTTGCATTTTCACCGTTTGACAGTGTGAGCGCATCATATTTATATAGGATGCATTCGCTGTCCATTTTTGCTCTTAAAAAGGAGGTATAATGCGTCTAGATGTAAAACAAGGGCTACTTAGCCCCAAGCATGTCCCTTGCCGCAGCTCTGCACACAGCCGTTCGCCTCCTCTGCCTCCCGGTCCGCGGTGACGACGTCAGGCCAAACTGGAGGTCGGCCTGACGTCATCACCGAGGACCGGGAGGCAGAGGAGGCGAAAGGCTGCGTGCAGAGCTGCGGCGAGGGACATGCTGGGAGCTTGGAGCTGGACGAAGCCCCAGGTAAGTAGCCCTTATTTTACATCTAGGAGCCTGATAACTCCTTTAAAGGGGTTCTGTGGAGGGGTTAAATAAACAAAATCCAACACTTACCTGGGGCTTCTATCGACCCCCTGCAGCTGTCATGTCCCACACCATCCTCCTATTATCATCCGTTCCCCGCCGCCAGTCCCGGTAAAATATTCGTCTAACAAGAATTAGACGCCTGATTAGACTGGGACCAGCGGTGGGGAACGGAGGATTGTAGGAGGACGGCATGGGACATGACAGCTGCAAGGGGCCGATAGAGGCCCCAGGTAAGTGCCCGTTTTTGTTCATTTAACCCCCTCCACAGAACCCATTTAACTGCATTCTATTAAAAGCAGCATTTTTCACTTCAGTGTGAACGGGCTCTAAAGCTTTTAACACTCGCTAGATAGCTCTCCTGGTCAAAGTGGGCGCCTCTAGAGACAAGCAACGTGTGGGACGGCGAGAAATAAAGCCTGCCGGATCATCTCGTCTGAGCGAAGGGCTAGGCTACGGTTCTCCTCCAGACCCCTCATACTCTGTCAGTTTGTGTCTCTCTGTAGCAGTTTGGGGTTGAATGGTGTACATACAGGTTGCTAGAAAGCAAGCTAGCAGCACATCTGTACAACATTCAACCCTGAACTGTCATCCAAGGGATAGAGTCCTGACCCGTGTGGGCAACAGTGATCGTATGAGGATTTAGAGAACAGCTGTGTATGGAAGGATATTGTGCCATCTTTATGGCAAATGATGTTTTCAGTAGAAACTATAATGTGAGGTATTTAACCACTTGCCGACCGCACACTCATACCGTGCAGCGGGAAAGTGGTAGCTGGAGGACCAGCGACGCAATTCTGCGTCGCCAGGTGCCTCCCTAATTAATCAGGAAACGCCGCTCGCGCGAGCGGCCGTGTCCTGTCAGATCACGGAGCGGGTCTCCGTGAATAGCCTGCGAGCCACTGATTGTGGTTTGCAGACTAAATGTAAACGTAGGAGACACGTCTCCTTTGTTTACATTGTACGGCAGATCGGCGATCCCCGGCCAATCAGCAGCCGGGGATCACCACCATGTGACAGGGGACAGCCTGTCACTGGCTGCACAGGACGGATAGCGTCCTGTGCAGCCCCGATCACCGGGGGGGAGCAGGTAGGAGAGGGAGGGGGGAATTTTGCCGCGGAGGGGGGTTTTGAGGTGCCCCCCCGCAACACCCAGGCAGGCAGAATAGATCAGACCCCCCCTGCACATCATCCCCATAGGGGGGGAAAAAAAAGGGGGGGCAATGTGATCTCTCTGCCTGCTACCTGATCTGTGCTGGGGGCTGCAGAGCCCACCCAGCACAGATCACTAAAAACAGCGCTGGTCCTTAAGGGGGGGTAAAGGGTGGGTCATCAAGTGGTTAAAGGGGCTATGGACTGTCTTACCAATTCAGATATTAAACAAGATGGAATTACCCCGATGTTCTCCCGGGCAACTCCATTATGCCACTTTCTGCCCCGTAAAGTCTGCAACTCTGCTCAGTCCAGGCCGCGCGCACCACCCCATCAGCTCAAGAGCACGATGGAGGAGAAGTATGTGCAGTGGCCCGCAACCCAGCTGGATCATGGACTTCACAGCGGCACAATAGAGAGGACAGTGAGGGAGCAGATGGGACTACAGGGGGCTGGGTGAAGCCCTACGTAAGTCAAAATCTTTTTCTCCCTATCATCTCAGGTTTACTTTGTCTAAGCTGCAATATTTGGGCAGAAACCAGATTAACAAGCATCATGTGCAGCTGATTCAGTTTTCCCAGCACACTTTGGTAAACTCACCTCTTGTTCTATATAATGTAGCAAGTAAGTCCAAGTTGTAAACTCTTCCGGATTGGCTTCTACAGCCTTCCAATATTTGTCAAACTCCGCTGGGAGTGGAGGCTCAGGTTCGGGCTGAGGTACGGGCTCTGGCTCCACTTTCGGAGCAGGTTCTGCCGCTGCCGCCTCCTCCACTTCACAAGCGGTATCCTGTTCCGGGGATTCCTCCATTGCTGTAACTTCCAGGATATCTTTCCCAGACTGGGGTGCCTCCGCTGCACTGTTCTCCGAATCCTTATTCACAGGACTGGCATCAGACTTTGAATCTTGCATACTGGCAATTTAACAATGCCAGCTTAATGAAAGTAGGGGGGAAAAAAAACAGACCTTTAATGAGCAACACACAAATTTAGTTCATATTCAAAAAGACCAATCTTGAGTTTTAGGGACATCAGAGGTAAAAATAAATTAAAATAAAAAAATACAATTGTATCTATCCTCAATCTACTGAAAATGACTTTTTTTTTAAACACATTCCACAGCTTTACTTTATATTTAAATCTAGTTTTTACTGTTTCATTGTCTCTGCTCAATGACACCTTCATTGAAGTATCAAGTATTTGTGTGGAGGCGCTCAATGCATAAAAGATAGGCTAATAAGCTGATAATCTTATAAAACAGACAGAGAAACACTCTTGCTTGCTACACAGCCATAGCAGTTAAGGCACCTGTTTTTTTCATTGACTTGAGGAAGCGGGCAAGTTCCCCGCAAAAGGCGTTGTCAATTTTATGTGCTTGAATAAAATACCTTTTTTCAATAAACTGCTCCAAATTCTTCGAGAGGTAATATTCCCTCTCTGTTCATAATTTTAACAGCTTATTAGCCTATCTTTTATGCATTGGGCGTCTACACCCCTGTTTTAAATGTGAGTGCGACCACCCAGTTCCTGTCACAGACCTAGAAAACCGAGCAGGGACGGTTAATTTCTCGCCTGCTCTGACGGTGGTTGCAAGGATTTGCAACCCACCTTTGTGAGTATATAGATCCTTAGCAATTTGCTTTCCTGAACCTTACACGATTCTGCCCCATTGGGCTCCAGGTCTCCTTTTGTCTTTTAGATGAACCTGGGGTTATCACAGGAACTATCCACATAAGCTATCTAGTTGTGTGCTTGGCACTGTACATGCACAGGTCTATCTCATGTCACATATCACCTTGGTTGTCCTTTACTAAAGAGCTAAATACACATCAGTTATGTGTATTACCTTTTATTTCTTTGCATACATCATCTTCATAATCAAACTGAGTTTTCTTCTTTATGGTTTAATAAGTATAGGTTCACTATGATGAACGAGCCATCTCCCATGCACACATTACCAGTAAGCTGCATACTTGCTGTGAACACTCCTTGGCAGCTCTGCACTGGCCCAATAGAGCTGACGTCACAGTAACTGACAACATTATCGGGTCAGTAGAAAGTTTTGTGAATGTGTCTCTACAAGGAATGAGGTGGAGGAAGAGCGAGCTATAAGTAGAAGAGAGCTTAGTCCAATTGGCACTTCCCAGTATACTAGGCCCTGCAAGGACCCAGGTAATGTATATATCGGTTTACAGTGGTTTGCAAAAGTATTCGGCCCCCTTATAGTTTTCCACATTTTGTCATATTACTGCCACAAACACGAATCAATTTTATTGGAATTCCACGCGAAAGACCAATACAAAGTGGTGTACACGTGAGAAGTGGAACGAAAATCCTACAGGATTCCAAACATTTTTTACAAATAAATAACTGCAAAGTGGGATGTGCGTTATTATTCAGCCCCCTTTGGTCTGAGTGCAGTCAGTTGCCAATAGACATCGCCTGATGAGAGCTAATGACTAAATAGAGTGCACCTGTGTGTAATCTAATGTCAGTACAAATACAGCTGCTGTGTGACGGCCTCAGAGGTTGTCTAAGATAATATTGGGAGCAACAACACCATGAAGTCCCAAAGAACACACCAGACAGGTCAGGGATAAAGTTATTGAGAAATTTAAAGCAGGCTTAGGCTACAAAAAGATTTCCAAAGCCTTGAACATGCCACGGAGCACTGTTCAAGCGATCATTCAGAAATGGAAGGAGTATGGCACAGGCCGAACAAGGAGAGCGCTGATCAGAATTACAGTCAAGAGGCCGATGGTGACTCTGGACGAGATGCAGAGATCTAAAGCTCAGGTGGGGGAATAATGTCCATAGGAGAACTATTAGTCGTGCACTGCACAAAGTTGGCCTTTATGGAAGAGTGGCAAGAAGAAAGCCATTGTTAACAGAAAAGTATAAGAAGTCCCGTTTGCAGTTTGCCACAAGCTATGTGGGAGACACAGCAAACATGTGGAAGAAGGTGCTCTGGTCAGATGAGACCAAAATGGAACTTTTTGGACAAAATGCAAAACACTATGTGGGGCAGAAAACTAACACTGCACATCACTCTGAACACACCATTCCTACTGTCAAATATGGTGGTGGCAGTATCATGCTCTGGGAGTGCTTCTCTTCAGCAGCTTCTCTTCAGCAACATGGAAGCTGGTCAGAGTTGATGGGAAGATGGATGGAGCCAAATACAGGGCAATCTTGGAAGAAAACCTCTTGGAGTCTGCAGAAGACTTGAGACTGGGGTGGAGGTTCACCTTCCAGCAGGACAACAATCCTAAACATAAAGCCAGGGCAACAATGGAATGGTTTAAAACAAAACATATCCATGTGTTAGAATGGCCCAGACAAAGTCCAGATCTAAATCCAATTGAGAATCTGTGGCAAGATCTGAAAACTGCTGTTCACAAAAGCTGTCCATCTAATCTGACTGAGCTGGAGCCGTTTTGCAAAGAAGAATGGGCAAGGATTTCAGTCTCTAGATGTGCAAAGCTGGTAGAGACCTACCCTAAAAGACTGGCAGCTGTAATTGCAGCAAAAGGTGGTTCTACAAAGTATTGACTCAGGGGGCTGAATAATTACGCACACCCCACTTTGCAGTTATTTGTAAAAAAAATGTTTGGAATCATGTATGATTCTCGTTCCACTTCTCACATGTACACTACTGTAATAATATGTAATGTTATTGTATTTATAAAGCACCAACATATTACGCAGCGCTGAACATTAATTTAGGTTACAGGCAATATTTAGGGGTGATATACAGCAATAGGACAATACAGGAATACAAGAAAACCAGATCACACAGCACAGTATGAGCATAAGGTAATGCTTAGTCACTGGATGGAGGATGGAGCATGGAGATTAGGCAAGTTAGGTTCACTCAAGTGCATAGCATGGGTGCACAATAATGGAGGTGCATGATCAGGTAGGACACAAAAGGAGGAGGACCCTGCCCAAAGGCCTACAATCTAGAAGGAGAGGTAGAGTGTTCTCCCCAGGCTCTTTTAGCCAGGTGCTTCACCCAGCTAGATTTGGTGACCACGCGGCTGTCATCGGCTCAGCTTCTCCCCTCCTCCTATGCTGTAAGCAGAGTTGCCCTGCGTTTTCATCTCGCCCCACCCGGCTACTTTTGCATGCCACCCGGCTACTATTTCATGCCACCCGGCTGGAAACAAATTCTGGGGAGAACACTGAGAATGAAAGGTAGGGACCAGAGTTCCGTTGTGGGTTTAGAGCAATTGTGAGGGGTGGTAGGCCAGAGTGAAAAGGCGAGTTTTGAGGGCCTTCTTGAAGAAGATGCTGAAGGTGGGGGCTGCCCTAATGGGTGGAGGTAGAGGAGTTCCAAAGTGTTTGAGCAGCTCTTGAGAAGTCCTGCAGGCTTGCATGGGACTGTGTGATGCGGGGGGGGGGGGGGGGGGGCGGTCAGGCGACGTTCATTGGAGGAACGTAGTGAGCGGCAAGGTATGTACCTCTGAGTAAGATCAGAAATATAGGTTGGACAGGTTTTGCGGACAGGTTTGTAGGTCAGACAATATTTTGAAAAGGATTCTGGACTGTATAGGAATCCAGTGGAGGGATTCACGGAGGGGAGCCGCCCTGGTGGAGCGATGGGAGGAGTGGATCATTCTGGATGCCGCATTCATGATAGACTGCAGTGTGGCTATTCGGGTCATAGGGAAACCAGACAGAACGGCATTACAGTAGTCGAGGCAGGAAAGTATGGATGAGGAGTTTGGGGGTGGCAAGAGTCAGGAAAGGGCGAATCTTACATATGTTACGAAGGTGGAAGTTGCTGGACTTTGTGGGGAGCGAAGGAGAGTTCGGAGTCCAGGGTGACACCCAGACAGCGGGCTTGAGAGGTAGGGCGAATGGTAGTGTGGTTAACAATGACATGCACATCTGGGAGGTTCAGGGATAGCCGGGGTGGGAAGATCATAAATTCCGTTTTGTCTAGACTTAGTTTCAGGAACCTAGCGGACATCCAGGAGGAGATAGTTGATAGGCAGGAGGACACCTTGTCCATGATAGTGGTCGAGATGTCAGGGGTGTGGAGGTAGATTTGGGTGTCATCTGCATACAGATGATAGTTAAAACCCATGGAGGAGATAACCGTGCCAATAGAGGATGAGTATAGGGAGAACAGTAGGGGGCCAAGGACAGAGCCTTGGGGGACTCCCACCGAGAGGTGGTTGGGGTGGACGAGGACTCATTGAAGGAGGAGCGGTTGGAGAGGTAGGATGAAAACCAGGTCAGGGCGAGATTGTGAATGCCCATGGACTGGAGGAGTAGGGGATGATCCTCTGTCAAAAGCTGCTGAAAGGTCAAAGAGGAGGAGAATGGAGTATTTACCTTCAGCTTTAACTAAGGCAAGGTCATTGACCACTTTGGTGAGAGCAGTTTCGGTTGAGTGGGCAGGCCGAAATCCAGATTGCAGTGGGTCTAGCAGTGAGTTGGCATTGAGGTACTGGGTCAGGCGTTTGTGAACCAGATGCTCAAGGAGTTTTGAGGCAAAGGGGAGGGAGATAGGGCAGTAGCTGGAGGGTTTCTTGAGCAGGGGTAATACTGTGGCCTGCTTGAAGTCTGAGGGGAAGGCGCCTGTGGATAAGGAGAGGTTAAACAGGGTAGTGAGGACTGGGGCCAAATCCGTGAAGTGAGTCTGAAGTAAATCAGAAGGGATGGGGTCAAGGGGGAAGTAGTGGTATGGGAAGTCTGCAGTAAGTGCTTGACTTCCTCAGTGGTTGTAGGAGTGAAGGAGGTGAGTGGAGGATAGGGTGGAGGTGGAGGACAAAATGTGGAAAACTTCAAGGGGGCCGAATACTTTTGCAAACCACTGTATTTATAAGAAAAAAATATTGGGGGAGAACTATGTAAAGATACCCTTTTTTTTTGTCCAATCTAATCCATCTCTTTGTAATAGAAGGGACTGCCCAAAGTATCCATGCAATATATTCATTCAGCTATCCTCCTACTACATAGATTTGGTAAGATTGTAAAAAAAAAAAAAAAATTTGATTAGTGGCTGCCATCACACTAATACTCTTGTATCTAGCAGTACATTCTATTTTTTAATTTGCAGTTTCATGCCACTTTAAAGTATACCCAAAGCAACATGTGACATGATGACATAACATACAGTGGAGGAAATAATTATTTGACCCCCTCACTGATTTTGTAAGTTTGTCCAATGACAAAGAAATGAAGTCTCAGTACAGTATCATTTCAATGGTAGGTTTATTTTAACAGTGGCAGATAGCACATCAAAAAGGAAAATCGAAAAAATAACCTTAAATAAAAGATAGCAACTGATTTGCATTTCATTGAGTGAAATAAGTTTTTGAACCCCTACCAACCATTAATAGTTCTGGCTCCCACAGAGTGGTTAGACACTTCTACTCAATTAGTCACCCTCATTAAAGGACACCTATCTTAACTAGTCACCTGTATAAAAGACACCTGTCCACAGAATCGATCAATCAAGCAGACTCCAAACTCTCCAACATGGGAAAGACCAAAGAGCTGTCCAAGGATGTCAGAGACAAAATTGTAGACCTGCACAAGGCTGGAATGAGCTACAAAACCATTAGCAAGAAGCTGGGAGAGAAGGTGACAACTGTTGGTGCGATTGTTCGAAAATGGAAGGAGCACAAAATGACCATCAATCGACCTCGCTCTGGGGCTCCACGCAAGATCTCACCTCGTGGGGTGTCAATGGTTCTGAGAAAGGTGAAAAAGCATCCTAGAACTACACGGGAGGAGTTAGTGAATGACCTCAAATTAGCAGGGACCACAGTCACCAAAACCATTGGAAACAAATTACACCGCAATGGATTAAAATCCTGCAGGGCTCGCAAGGTCCCCCTGCTCAACAAGGCACACGTGCAGGCCCGTCTGAAGTTTGCCAATGAACACCTGAATGATTCTGTGAGTGACTGGGAGAAGGTGCTGTGGTCTGATGAGACCAAAATAGAGCTCCTTGGCATTAACTCAACTCGCTGTGTTTGGAGGAAGAAAAATGCTGCCTATGACCCCCAAAACACCGTCCCCACCGTCAAGCATGGGGGTGGAAACATTTTGCTTTGGGGGTGTTTTTCTGCTAAGGGCACAGGACAACTTAATCGCATTAACGGGAAAATGGACGGAGCCATGTATCGTGAAATCCTGAACGACAACCTCCTTCCCTCTGCCAGGAAACTGAAAATGGGTCGTGGATGGGTGTTCCAGCACGACAATGACCCAAAACATACAGCAAAGGCAACAAAGGAGTGGCTCAAGAAGAAGCACATTCAGGTCATGGAGTGGCCTAGTCAGTCTTCCAGACCTTAATCCAATAGAAAACCTATGGAGGGAGCTCAAGCTCAGAGTTGCACAGAGACAGCCTTGAAACATTAGGGATTTAGAGATGATCTGCAAAGAGGAGTGGACCAACATTCCTCCTAAAATGTGTGCAAACTTGGTCATCAATTACAACAAACGTTTGACCTCTGTGCTCGCTTCCACTAAGTATTAAGTCTTTTATTGTTAGAGGGTTCAAAAACTTATTTCACTCAATGAAATGCAAATCAGTTGCTATCTTTTATTTAAAGAGAATCTGTATTGTTAAAAATCACACAAAAGTAAACATACCAGTGCATTAGGGGACATCTATTACCCTCTGTCACAATTTCGCCGCTCCCCGCCGCATTAAAAGTGGTTAAAAACAGTTTTAAAAAGTTTGTTTATAAACAAACAAAATGGCCACCAAAACAGGAAGTAGGTTGATGTACAGTATGTCCACACATAGAAAATACATCCATACACAATCAGGCTGTATACAGCCTTCCTTTTGAATCTCAAGAGATCATTTGTGTGTTTCTTTCCCCCTGCATCTCTCATGCACTGAAGTTTCAGGCTGCTCTTTTCTTCCTGCAAACAGCTTTGCCCTTGTCTGAATTTCCTCAGTATGTGAAAGCCCAGCCAGCTCAGAGGACGATTTATCCAGCTTGTAAAAGATAAGAGAGCAGAGAGAAGCTGCTCTAATCTAAATAACACACAGGCAGTGTGCAGAGGGGCCTGGAGGGGGGAGATGCATCACAGAACCACAACACTGAAGAACTTGGCAGCCTTCCAGACACAGGCTGACAAGTCTGACAAGAGAGAGATAAGTTGATTTATTACAGAGACTGTGATAGCAGAAAGTGCTGCAGTAAGCCAGAACACAGAATAGCTTTTGGAACTTGTAGGATGATAAAAAACAGGATGCAATTTTTGTTACGGAGTCTCTTTAAGGTTATTTTTTCGATTTTCCTTTTGATGTGCTATCTGCCACTGTTAAAATAAACCTACCATTGAAATGATACTGTTCTGAGACTTTTCATTTCTTTGTCATTGGACAAACTTACAAAATCAGTGAGGGGTCAAATAATTATTTCCTCCACTGTATGTATGTACAGTATAGTAGAAAATACTTGTTTTATTTTGCAGCCTGATAGAGTTAATTTCTAGGCATGGAAGTGACAGCTTCCGTCTCGTCGGTACCTTGTCGAGAATATAGTAAACCTCACTGATAAGCAGATTACAGCCATAAAAGTTTTCCTGGAAGAATACAACTTCTGAGGGCAGGGAGAGATAAAATTCATAAACTATTGACCTTTTTCTAACTCTGGGACACTTAATAGGCTGCCACTGATTGGAGACAGTAAAACATTCAACCTACTTATGTTTAAATATAAAAGAAAACCCAGGGATACTTTAAAATGTCATTTCTAGGAGTAGGTGGTTAAATATAACTCTTTAGCTCATCAGTTTATTTTCACCTCGGGTTCACTTTCATACTATGGGTACTGTGGCACCACATTTCTATAATAAAATATGCAGTACTTATTTTATTTTAATCCGGACTACCTAGAGGTCTGGTGTGTTCCTTTCAAATATTTTATTGAACAGTATTAACACAACAATGGCACATAGAACATAGCCTACAGAGATAATCCAATGTTCTTTAACTTCTTCCCAACATGGGTCTCAATGATCAACAGGCTGTCTGGTGTTTAACCATGGAGCCCACATGCAGCAAAATGTTTCCAGGTAATTTCTAAGTACTTTTTTTCATTTTTATTAAATACAAGATTTAACCTCCCTGGTGGTAAGCACGAACTGAGCTTGGGCTATGCCGCCGCGGAGGATTTCTCAGGCCCTTGTGGGCCGATTTGCATAATAATTTTTTTTTTTTGGTACACGCAGCTAGCACTTTGCTATTTGCGTGTACAAACCGATCGCCGCCGCTCCGCCCCGATTCGCTAGTCTAGCTACATGATTACAAAAAAAAAATTAAAAATGTAAAGTGCTGTGCTGCCCCCTGGCGGTTTTAATAGACCGCCAGGGAGGTTAATGATCCAGAACACAATATTATGTGTTTAGGACAATTTTGTGATATGGTCCTTGTACACAAATGCGTCAGTTGCATTGCAGAATAATTCTGAATGTCAACTCATTGCCCATACAATACTATGGGCCTGTTCACATCTCTGCGTTGTAACGGATTGCGTCATTCTAATTTGCTGCATGCAGGTTTTGCACTATCATGTATTTCCAGTCTCCATTGCATTTCACACTCATAACACATGCACCACGCAACGCACACAGGGCTCGAGTCACTAAAGCGTGATTACTGCTATCACAGGTTTGCAATACCATGTATCACAGCAGTTGTCACACGATCTGCCGCGTGCAAAGGTTTGCGCACGCAAAGCATTACTCCGTGCGATAAACGAATGTTTGCGTGCGATCAGGCGCTTGAGATTGCACGCAAACCTTAGTTTATCACACAGAGTAATGCTTTGCGTGCGGCAGATTTTGTGATAACTGCTGTGATAGCTGCTATCACGCTTTAGTGAATCGAGCCCACAGTGTGAATGCAGCCAGAGTAGGTAGAAGAGATTTCGTTAATGATATAAAATAGATCTTAGGTTCTTGAGGGACTAGGCGTGTTATATTAAAAATGTATTTGGCAAGCTGTTGCAAGGATGAAAGCTTTTTGGACAGGACCAAATTACAGGGAATATATCTAGCACAAGTGCAACTGCACAGCTTGCAAGTACTAATAATACAGGACAAGGTATATGGCAAATATTTAATCATTTCACTTTTGATTACCTTCTTCTAGTAGAGAAACTTAAAGGGATACTGTAGGGGGAGGGGGGGGGGGGGAGGGGGAAAAGGAGTTGAAGTTACCCAGGGCTTCTAATGGTCCCCCGCAGACATCCTGTGCCCGTGCAGCCACTCACCGACGCTCCAGCCCCGCCTCCGGTTCACTTCTGGAATTTCAGACTTTAAAGTCTGAAAAACACTTTGCCTGCGTTGCCGTGTCCTCGCTTCCCCTGATGTCACCAGGAGCGCACGGCGCAGGAACAGACCATACTGGGACTGCTCAGTACACTCCTGGTGCCACCAGCGGGAGTAAGGACACGGCAACGCAGGCCCAGTGGTTTTCAGACTTTAAAGTCTGAAATTCCAGAAGTGAACCAGAGGCAGGGCCGGAGCATTGGGGAGTGGCTGCTTGGGCACAGGATGTCTGTGGGGGACCATTAGAAACCCCGGGTAACTTTGACTCATTTTCCCCTGACCCCCTTACAGTGTCCCTTTAAGATTTCCCCCCCAGAATTGCACATTTCTGCTACTTCCTGAAGACTGCCTAGCAAATGCCTGCATCTTAGTTTGAAAACCACAACTCTTGGGCTAATCGAGAAAGCACACACAATTCTACAGTGTTCCTAAAGCAGAAAACATAAGTTGGAAAATCGGGTACCGGTATTTTATTTATAAGTAGCCCTCACAAATCATACGTTTCTCCAGCAAAACCTTGGTTGACCCCCACTCTGTCCTCATGCTCTTCCCTCCTGCCATGGTGTGCCCCAACCCACAGGCAGGCGCCTATCTGCCAAGTGTTATAACAAGTGTAGCCACCCCCATTACCGAATCAAAGCTGTGGCCAGAACACCTGTTCTGGAGGACGGCCGCTGTATGGAGGCAAGAAGCCGAAGCACCCTGCAGCTGCTGTTCTCCAGTAATCACAGCTGGTGGGCTGTAATACGTGTACAACCTTGTCAACGAGGCAATACAATGGGTTGTATTAACTTCTTATAAATGACTTCTAACCTAATTGATAAAAATAACCTTTCAGCACATTTACAAACAAAATAATCACTCCAAGTTAGTTATTCCTAATTAACTTTGTTTCAATATTACTTTTACCTTATATTATATTTTTGCTCTTTGAGGGGTTAAAAAAAGTAACAAAAGGTGAAAACTGAGGAAAACAGGTGAGAAAGCTTTATTAATCATGCCCAAGATTCCAAGAACCATGTGATAATAAAGGGAACTTTCCTGGGGCTTCTACCAGCCCCCTGCAGCAGCCCTGTGCCTGGAACAATCCTCCAGTACCCCTGCAGCAGATACATTTCGATTTCAACGACAGAGCCAGTAACCGGCCACTACTCGTGTGGCCATAGCTGCATGCGTCCTCAATGACGCTCCTACCGCCAGAAGCATCCTGTACATGTGCAGTACAAGATTTTCTTGTGCTGCACATGCGCAGGATGCTCACAGCAACGTGAGCGTGATCGAGGATGGCAGGTGCAGTGGCCATCGACTGGCCCTGTCGCCAAAAATGAAACAGTCACTGCAGGGGGACCAGAAGATTGTTCCAGGACGGTGCGGGTACAAGGCAGCTGCAGGTGGCTGGTAGAAGCCTGAAGTAAGACATTTTTTTTCAGTTTGGGTGAAGTTATGGGTACAGAATAATTGACGATTGCTGAAATTCTGCATATGGAGGTGTCCATTGAGCTGATGGTGGGATGCAAAAAGCAGGGTGCCCACATGCTGGTGGTGGGACAGTAAAAAATAAAAAGTGAGGTGTATGCACGCTGGTGGTGGGACAGTAAAAAGCAAGGCGCACACACACTAATGGTGGGACAGTAAAATACAGGTTGCACACATGCAAATGGTGGGATGGTAAAAAGCAAAGTGCACACACACACGCGCACACACACACGTGGTGGAACAGTAAAAAGCGGGATGCCTACATGCTGGCACACAAAAAGGTGCCTATTCACTGGCACACAAAATGCAGAGTACCTGTGTATTGCAATACAAAAAAAAAGCAGGGTGCCTGTGCACTGGCTCACCCCTCCAATAATTATTTCTCTGGCAGCAATATGTGCATAGCCTTTCCCAGGGCTGTTTCACACTACCAGAGCATTTTAAGCACCAGGGATTTTCAAAGCTCTAGCTAATGCAATGGGCGATTTATATAAAATCACACTGCTCAAGTGAGAACACTAACACAGCACAATTAAAAATCACAAGCGCTTGGAAAAAGCTACAGCAGTGTGAACCAACCCAAAGATGTAATAAAATGACTCCAAGAACAATGTGATGTAAAGCGATCGATGATGGCAGAAATGCTGCATATGAAGGTGCCCATGGGCAGGTGGTGGGACACAAAAAGTAGGGTGAACAAACTAATGGTGGGGCACTAAAAAAGTCGGGAGTCGTGCGCTGGTGGTAGGACACAAAAAAAGCGGAGTGCACGCGTGCTGGTGGCAAGCAAAAAGCAGGGTGCCCATGCACTGGGGATGGGATACAACATGGGGTGCCGTGTTTACAGATGTCAGTCGCAAAATGGGGGTGCACAAGGATATGTGGAGAGATGCATGAACTGGTTGTAGGGAGGTGTGTGCATGGCGGCCTGCCCATGAAAGGTGACACACAAGGTGCCTAAAGTAACTATATAAGCGTAGCTGGGCAGCACTGTCAGGTCCTGCACTACACGTGGCCATCCACATACGGGCCACTGGGCGCTAAACTCCATTCACCAGGCCGCACACATACAGCTGTCTCGTCTCAACGGAGTTATCATCACCCATCCAATGCCACCGATATACCAACACCCGCGTGGTAAACGCCCCCTTCACTGGGCCCTCCACATACCAGCCGCAGAGCGCTCCTCCCGGCCTCCTCGGTAACCGCCGCCTCCTTTGTCTCCCAACACTCCCTTCCGGTGCAATGTCGGCCTGTGTGCTACTGCTACCCTAATGCTATGCTGGTAGACGTCACGGGCATGCGCAATGTGAATTTTCTTCTTCCCTTTCATTGCGCAGGACCAGGGGCAGCCGAGATTACGCTATACAGAGTTCTGCGCATGCGTGTTCCGAAGGCACGCCATATCTCACTGCGCGTGCCTGTGTGACTTTGCCTGAATGAACATTCAGAAAGAGGACCTGAACTCAAAACTTCCTTTCTGTTCTAAAAGATACACAAGAGCATAATAACCTTTAAACACAAACATTTCTTTGTTATGGCTGATACAAATCCTAAAATAAATCTGCAGTGTTTTTCTACTTTCTGATTCATGGAAGCAGACATATTGTTAATAATATCCTGTGCTTTCAAATGAGCGTATCTGCTATCTCTGCTGTGGCAGTCATGTAACATGGGAGAGATCAAAATGACAACTTGTGATTAGATACAAATGAGGGGGAATTAAACAGGCTAAACTCTCTAACTACATACAGGGTGCATTTCTTTATGTTTTCTTTCTGTCCTGTGGAAGAGTTCAGGTCCATTTTTTTTTTTAACATCCAGGGGTCTCAGGTGAGTTGTCATGTGACATTCCCGCCCTCCGCTCAGTGTTTAACCCTGATTTTTGGGGTCTACTACCAGCTTTGAAAATGGGGCTTACTAGTCAAGCTAGTCAAAACCAATGTTTTAACAGTTTATTCCCTGCTGGTCCACTCAAGTTTTCCTTGCCCCTGTCTTTATAATCCCCCTGAGATAATTGGTGTTGCTGTGTCTTCCACTCTTGCCAACCTCTGAGAAGTTTTTTTAGTTGCAAAGCTCAAAAAATGACAGAACATTGTTTTTTGGTACTTATCCGTTAGCCGGGCGCATAGGGCAGCACGGTGGCGTAGTGGTTAGCTCTCTCGCCTTGCAGCGCTGGGTCCCTGGTTCGAATCCCAGCCAGGGCACTATCTGCAAAGAGTTTGTATGTTCTCCCCGTGTCTGCGTGGGTTTCCTCCGGGCACTCTGGTTTCCTCCCACATCCCAAAAACATACAGATAAGTTAATTGGCTCCCCCTAAAAATTGGCCCTAGACTATAGTACTTACACTACATATTACATACATAGACATATGGCAATGGTAGGGATTAGATTGTGAGCTCCTTTGAGGGACAGTTAGTGACAAGACAATATATATAATGTACAGCGCTGCGTAATATGTCGGTGCTACATAAATACTAAATAATAATAATAGGGCAGGTGGCACTAATTACTATTCCCCCTCCAGGCCGACATTAATGGTAGGGAAAGATGTAACTCTGGTGGAGTTTTGTCGCCACCTGGTGGCGCTAATTACTATTCCCCCTCCAGGCCGACATGGATAGTAGGGAAAGATGTAACTCTGGTGGAGTTTTGTCGCCACCTGGTGGCGCTAATTACTATTCCCCCTCCAGGCCGACATGGATAGTAGGGAAAGATGTAACTCTGGTGGAGTTTTGTCGCCACCTGCCGGATGCGCCCGGCTAACGGATAAGTACCTGTTTTTTTTATTGACATTTAAAATTGTCGATCAGCACATGCGCAGTATTGAAATTCGCGATCCAAAGGGGAGTTAAAGTTGGATAGGGGGTAGTTAGATTTAGGCATCGGGCAGGGGTAGATGATGGTGTTAGATGTCCGAGAGGGGTAGAGGTTAGTGTCTGACATCCGAAAGGGGAAGGTCCGAGGTAATTAAAAAACAAAAATCCACTTACCCAAGGCTTCCTCCAGCCCCTGGAAGTCACCCTGTGCCCTCACCACAGCTCTGCTCCAAGCCGGTGCCCTGGGGTCCCCTATGGTGCCGATCCTGACCTCCTCAGGTGAGCATCTACTGCGCCTGCGCGAGAACCGCTCGGGGTCATGCTGACATGGTCTGGAGTGTAGTGCCCCAAGTGACTAGAACACCATCCTGACTCTCCCCAGAAACCTTTTCTCCACTCTAGTGCCGCAGAATGAGGAAGAGCAATAAGTCCCAGGTTCAAACCAGATCCTCAAGGGACACCCTGACGCAGCTAGGCAAAAACATCCCGGAGATATTCTGATCTCAGACCTCAACATCAGTGGCTGGGTCCCAGCCCAAAATGGCACTGGAGAAGAAAGGCCCTCCTCAGACAGTTCCCCAGAACAAACAGCAAAGAGCACAGACAGACTGAGCCATCCACGGTAAGAGATATAAAAGATCTGGCGACGGATATAAAATCTTCCCTAGCCTCCACGATCGCGGAAGTGCGGGCAGATATGGTGGACATTGCCGCCAGGCTAGATGTCATCGAGAGGGTGGGTGTGAGGAGGGATGAGAGAATCAATGCAGCTTCCAGAGCCTTAAGTTAGCACAACGTCAGACTCATGGACACAATGGCCTCCATTCACAATTAGTTACCGCATGCAGTAATGAAGTGTCGGAAAATTACCAACCAATGTATGACTGTTTTAACATTCACAATGTTTTCCGACAGAAAATACCGATTGTGGAAAAATTGCGGGAAAAATCGATAAAAGTGAAGTAACATGTTATTTTAGAGGAAAATTTTGCAAAAAAAATGAAATGCATAATGAAGAAAGTTTGCATTGTTTTATCCTTCATTGCCGGAATGCAGCGCAATGTCCCACTGTGAACCTACCCTCAAGTTATAGAGACAGTACAGTTGGCCAAAAGTTTTGAGAATGGCACAAATACTATTTTTCACAAAGTGTTCTGACAATTACATCTAGTTTATGTAAGGAGTCAATATTTACAGTTGGCCCTTGTTTTTCAAGACCTCTGCAATTCGTCCTGGCATGCTGTGAATCATGCTGTGAATCATGCTGTGAATCAATTTCTGGGCCAAATCCTGGCTGATGACAGCCTATTCTTTGCTTTCATTGCTTAGTGAATTGGCCAGAATTTGTAGGTTTTCGTTTGACCACCCGCATCTTGAGAATTGACCACAAGTCAATTCAATTGAGGTTTGGGGAGATTCCTGGCCATGGACCCAAAATTTAAATGTTTTGTTCCCCCAGTGGAATTTAGTTATCCATTTGGCCTTATGGCACGGTGCTCAATCATGCTGACAAAAGTACTGTCCAGTTTTTACATGGTGGGGTGCATAAACTTGCCTGTGTCGCCATGCTTCATCCTCTGTTATTCCGAATATAATGCGTAGCGTAGAGCTCATTGACCGACCACTTGACGCTAGATAGGCGAGTCGTCCCCCCTCGACATGGCCCATGTACACCAGCACCACATTGCAAAACTGAATTTTGCGCTCACCCACTCATCCTTACTTCCCATCTCTCTCCATCCAGGTCACTGCTTGCTTATACTCTGGCCACTAGAGATGTCCCGAACGGTTCGCCGGCGAACAGTTCCATGCAAACTTCGGGTGGTTCGCCGGCGAAGGCGAACTTTCCCGGAAGTTCGATTCGCCCCATAATGCTCTATGAGGGTCAATTTTGACCCTCTACATCACAGTCAGCAGGCACATTGTAGCCAATCCGGCTACACTCAGCCCTGGAGCCCCCCCCCCTTATATAAGGCAGGCTCCGGCGGCCATTACACTCACTCGTGTACCTGCAAATAGACAGACTAGGGCGAGCTGCTGAAGACTTTTTCTCCTAGGGACAGATTAGTCAGGCTCTTGGCTTGTGTTAGCTTGCTCCTGGCTGAATCTTATTGCTTTAATAGCACCCCTCAGTCAACAGCTCTTTTCAGAGCTAATCCTGTTCTTGTGATCATTTTTTTTTCTTTCTGTGTGTTAAACTGACACTTGTGTTGCGTAGACAGCATTGCTAATTCATACTGTGTGTGTGCCACTGCCAGCAGCACATTCAGTGACTACCTGTGTGTGTGACAGGGAGCTGCACATTGTACTACCCAGTACTGCATATACCTACTACTACATGTTTTGTTTAGTTAACCCACCTCATCACTGCATATACCTACCTTTGTGTTGAGTGAACCCACCTCACTGCATCTACCTAGCTGTTGTGTTGAGCAGGGCCGGGACAACACAGAGGCCGGAGAGCAGGGCCGGGACAACACAGAGGCCGGAGAGGCGGGAGCCTCTGAGCGGCAGGTCATCAGGTCAAGATAGGGCGCTTTCAAAGACATTCCAATCCTCAGACAGTTAAGGAAAAAAAAGTTTTTTTCCACTGTCCTGCAAGACACAGCTAAGGGAGGGGAGATAAAAAGCTCTTTGCACAGTTGTTCTGAAAGAGTGCACCTAATAAGGAGTCATACTTAGTTTAGACAGTAAAAAGGTTTTTTCCACTGTCCTGCAAGACACAGCTAAGGGAGGGGAGATAAAAAGCTCTTTGCACAGTTGTTCTGAAAGAGTGCACCTAATAAGGAGTCATACTTAGTTTTCCAAATCCAAAAAGCTTTATTGGCAGGACCAAATACATTTAGCATTGCCAAAGCAAAACAAAACAAAACATTAACATGGGGTGGTGGGGGGTGGGGGGGGGTATTGTGGAAATAAAGGGGAGGATATAGGTATACAGTCTATAGGAGTGTGGAGGATGTAATGGATGGTATGGGGGGGATGGGATATATAGTCCATAGGGGAGGGGGGTATAGGCATACAGTCCATAGGGGAGGGGAGTATGGGGTTATACAGTCCATGTGGTATCATGTTCCTCTCAGTTGGTGGCAGGCTGTGACATATCGGGCTGCTATTTGCACAGTTTTTTCCTCTTCCCCCAGTAGGATATAGAGTTTCCTTTCCTCATCTGTGGAGGTGAAATCTGCGATGTGGGCGGAGAGTCTTTGGAAATGGGCGGTCCTCAACGGTGTATATTTGCTGCAGTGTAGCAGGAAGTGGGCCTCATCCTCCAGGACCCCCTGGTCACATTGCCTGCACAGTCTCTCCTCCCGGGGCTTCCATGTCTGTCTGTGTCGTCCTGTCTCTATCTCCAGGTTGTGGGCGCTCAGACGGTACAGGCTCAAGGCCTGTCTGTCTTTGTGGTGGTGTAGCCTCTCCAGATATGAAGCCATTGTGTACTCCCTCTGTAGTGATTGGTAGATAGTGAGTTTCTGGGAGTTCTTTATGTCATTTCTCCATTCCTCTAGGTATTGGTCCTTGCAGCTTTCTATCATTCCCTTTATTTGGGCTTTTGTCAGCCTGTGTTGGTGGTCTTGGCTGGGCTGGCTGTTGACGCTTTGTTTCAAGATGCGTGGTATGGCCTCGCCACCCTGGCTCAGTGAGGCTTTATGGTGGTAAGTGCTGGGGCTGCTGCTCTGTATATGCACCCAGTATGAGAGCGCCCTCTGCTGGATAGTCAGCCATAGTGGGAATCTGCCTAGCTCTGCCCGGCAAGCTGAGTTCGAAGTGCTGCGATGGACTTGGAGAAGATACTTGCAGAACTCTAGATGGAAGATTTCTGTTGGGCTGGAGTCCCATTTTGATTGGTCAGGGTAGGTGACCGGGCCCCATACCTCACTGCTATAGAGCAGGATTGGGGTGATGATGCTGTTAAATATCTTTACCCAGACTCTCACCGGTGGTTTTAGGTGGTAAAGTTGCCTTCTGATGGCATAAAACGTTCTGCAGGCTTTTTCCTTCAGGGCCTCTACTGCTGGTTTAAAGCTCCCCGTTTGGTTAATTTCCAGCCCCAGGTAGGTGTAACTGTTTGTGGTCTCCAGTGGGCAGCCATTTAATATAAATGAGGAGGTGGGCGTTTTTAGATTTTTTCTCTGGAACACATCACTTTTGTCTTCTTTGGGTTGATGGGCAGTGCCCATGTGGTGCAGAAACTCTCCAGTACTGCCAGGCTGTCCTGTAGGCCCCTTTCTGTTAGGGAGAGCAGCAGGAGATCATCTGCATACAGCAGGAACTTCACCTCATGGTCATGCAGGAGGAGGCCTGGTGCTGGGGAGGATTCCAGGGCTGCAGCCAGTTGGTTAATGAATATGTTAAAGAGCGTTGGGCTCAAACTGCATCCCTGCCTGACTCCTCGACCCTGCTTGAAGAACGCACTTCTCTTCCCTTCCACTTTCACACTGCATTGGTTCCCAGTATATGAACTCTTGATGACATCATAGATTCTACCTCCTATTCCGCTCTCTAGGAGTTTTAGGAAAAGGCCTGGGTGCCACACCGAGTCAAACGCCTTCTTAAAATCCACAAAGCAAGTGTGTACTTTGCCGCGTGAGCTGTGGACATGGGTCTTAATAAGGCTGTGCAGTGTGTAGATGTGGTCGGTTGTGCGGTGGTTTGGCATGAACCCAGCTTGGCTTGTGCTGAGTACGTCCTGCTGTGTGAGGAAGGAGAGGATCCTTTTATTGATGATGCTGTTAAACAATTTCCCCAGTGTACTGCTGACACAAGATTCCTCTGTAGTTTGCTGGATCGTATCTGTCCCCATTCTTGTAGATGGGTGTTATAAGGCCTTCACTCCAGGCCTGAGGAAAGGAGCCCGCACTCAGGATAAGGTTGAATAGTCTTGCGAGTGCCTCATGTATGTCCGGGGGGCTGTATTTGATCATCTCTGGTAGGATGCCATCGGTACCGCTAGCCTTCTTACATTTTATCAGCTTTGTTCTTTCTCTTATTTCCTCCATCGTGATTGGTGTATCCAGAGGGTTTTGAAAGTCCTTGATTGTCTCCTCCATGTCCTTCAGCTTTGTGGCTATTTGTTTCTGTTCCGGGGTTTGGGCATTTTCTGGGATGTCTTTGTAGAGGTCCCTGAAGTAGTGGAGCCAGATGTGGCCATTTTGGATGTGTAGAGGGCTTTTCTTGGGCTTAGTCCCAATGTGGTTCCAGGTCTCCCAGAATGAGTTGTCTTGGAGGGAGTCCTCCAGCTGTTGGAGTTTGTGGGAGATGTGGCTCTGTTTTTTCCGCCTGAGGGTGTCTTTGTATTGTCTCTGTAGGTGGTCATGGGCTTCCCTTAGGTTGTTGGGGTCTCTGTGTTTTTGGTTAGAGGCTGCCCTTAGAGAATTACGTAGAGCCTTGCACTCACTGTCAAACCATTTTTGGGACTGTTTATTTGTGGATCTCTTAAAGTTGGTCTGCTTGAGGCCAGCGAGTACTGCCATGTTATATAAGATGTTGCTGAAGTCCTTCACTGCATGGTTGACACCTTGTTGGTTTGGTTCATATAGGTTGGTATGAAAGTTTGTCAGCAGTTCTTGGATTTTGGCAGTGTTGGTCATGTTGGTGAATTTGATGGCAGACTCTTTGGACCATTTGAAGGATGGTGGCAGCTTGTAGAGACCGGTCTGGTGAGGTTGCTGTGCGGTTGGTTTATCGGTGGATTTCAGGTACAGCAAGATTTGGTTGTGGTCTGACAGGTGTGTTTCAGGGGTGACTATGAGGGCATTGATGTTTATGGGGTCTGTGTCTGTGACAGCATAATCTACCACACTGCTGCCTACATGTGAGTTCATAGTAAATCTCCCAAGAGAGTCACCCCTAGTTCGCCCATTCGTTAGTTTAGACAGTAAGATTGGTAGACAGTTCCTTGTTTGTTTTTTTAACTCTTCTTTAGCTGACTTCTGTCAGTGATGTCATCCAGCTGCTCCCCCAGGAAGCCGCCCAGTCAAGCATGGCTGGCTGATTGATAGAGAATGAAATTATAACATGGAAGGCAAAAGGTATTTATGTGAGAGAGAAGCCCTGCGCCCTTCCTCCATCCTGAACCTGTACTCTGGAAGTGAGGGAGACAGGCTGTAAAGCCATTCAGCCTTCTGTGCTTCTCCCTACCCCCTTCACTCCCAGTACTGATAAGACAAGACAAGACAAATACTGTAAGGACGTGGACTTACAGAAATGACACTGCAGCGTCATGCGTGCTAATGTTACCATGCTAGAGTAAAGGCAGCCATACATCTAGAGATGATGGGCAGATTTCACCAAGAGACAAATCTCTCTCTTATCCAATCTGATTAGAGA